>NW_028135663.1:0-242463 GCF_964662115.1 Mustela nivalis
ATCGTAACTATAATAGAGTATTTAATTGCATCCTAGCTTTCATCAAGTGTAAGATGCACTCTAGTTTATGTTCGACTTAAAAGAGAAATGCTGTCAGTTAAAGTAGGATATGTCATCATGTGCAAGGTGAGTGCCACCTTAAGAGATATTAGAATGGGGGGAGGAGGACAAATCTTAGAACAAGTAAATTGTGGTACTAGAATAATTAAGAAAGGTCGAACACTTGGATCAACTAAAAAAGTGATTATTGCTTACCATGTGCCCCAAATTATATTAAGTCTTAGAACAAGAGACATTCTCATCTTGATGCCCCGCAGCTGTTCGACCCAAGGTACAGAGGGCAGTAGCCAACGACCAGCAGGCCCCAAGTGCCATGTGCAGACTCTAAGAGCAACTGCCTTTGAGAGAGGAAACGCTTGAGAGTGGGCGTTCTGAGTTAGAACATTATTAGCTGGGAAAGTAGGAAAATTGACACAGAATCAGAATTGATGCCCCTACGTGACAGAGTTGGTGAAACTTCCCTTCTCAGAGATCTTGAGGCTCCTCAGAAATGTATTCTTCATTTTGGACGGAACATTCAGGATAAATATGATCTGTTCGAGTTCCTGGTTCTCTCATCAGGACTGTTTCTTTGGCTTCACTGGCACAAGAAAAGGGTTTTGATAGTTCATGGTAAATCCTGATAACAGTAAAAGCACGGTATCTATGAAATCTAACCACTCAGAAGAGAACAACAGATAAAAGGCCAGGCCGACCTGACCCTGCAGGATAGGTAAGGTTGGTCCGGTAACAGGGGTATAGGGGAAGTGCCCATCCTCTGCTAGAAGAGCTAGAGAAGACCCCTTCCGGAGAGACCACCAGGAGAGAAGAGTAGTAGGTGCTGATGATGAAGAATATTTTAATCAGCAGAGAAGATCAAAATGACAAAGTTTCAGGATCAGAGTAAACATATGGGATTTAAAAATAAAAAATAAAAAAAAAAGATTTTTTGAAAGGACTTTTTTTTTAAAGGACTTTAAACAAAAGTCCTTTTTAAGAGACAGTTGGCTGTTTAAACCAAAAGTACAACTCACTGAGAGAATCGCCGCATTATTTATTGGGGTAGAAAGGACCTGGAATGTAGAAAGACCCATTCTGCAGAGGAAAAAATAGAATCACTAACAGGCCTCATGCCTTGCACAGCCAGTGGCTAGAATCCCTGCCTCATGAGACCCTGTGCTAGAAGGCCGCTAGAACCATCTCAACTATGTTCGTCTTTCTTGGAAGCCAACAGTTAAGAGCACAGTAACAATCTGTCACGTTATGTTATAATGATTTTCGATATCTTTAAAAGCCTTGTCTAGTTCCTTTTTGAGTAACCCTCACCCCACCTTTAGAGAAATTTATGTGTGGTTCACTTCTTTGAAATACCTCATTGTTGTTCCACATTTAAGACACAATGAAGAAAAAAAATTGACAATGAGTTCCAGAGTTTAAAAGTCACTTGCCATTCAATCCAAATTGTGAGTTTGATCGGTTAGCGAACACTTCATAATGCACCCCCGGTAATTTTACAGAGATTATTTTTTTCTTACCTATTCTTGATTATTCTGTCTTGCAATGCAGAGAAAGCTAACTAATTTAAAATAAACTTCCGTTAATTTTGATTGTTATAAACTTAAAATTGATTAATTTCCATATACAGAGTTTAAAATGTTCACAATTTACATTAAATATATATTCTGTGTATACCTTGGAAAAATTATACTGAAAATTGAAATTTAAATGATGTTGTATATAGCTGCAAGAAGCCGCCTGTCCCATTTCATCTTACTATATAAGTTGTGTCAGGTAATTTATAAAATCCCTACTGCATAACAAATCGATTTTTTGTTGGAATGGGTAGTAATGTTTGTTCTTATTTCTAAAAAAGAGTTGGTCTATGAGTGCATCTACAACTTATTTTTCCTAAGTGGCTTCATGGTCTTGAACTGAGAAAGCTCAGAACATTAAATATCAAAATAATATAATTTGACATAATTAGACATCAAGGAAATGCAATTTAAATGACACTGAGATATCACTACACACTTATCAGAATGGCTAAAATAAAATATAATGACAAGACCAAAAGAAAAAAATATACCATTTGATGATACACAATGGCAAGTTGTACCATAACTTAACCATCTCAGACTAGTGTAGTGTTAAATTTGTTTTTCTCAGCAATATTTTGGGTCACTTACCACTTTTCAAGGATTTAAAGTACTATCATTTTACTTAAAACTGTGAAATTTGGTCAGTGTTAAATTTCAATTTATGTTAAAACATTCTGTAAACTGTGTTAAACTTTGACATTTCTTCCCTCTGTTCAGTGAATAACACTATATCATATTTTGAAAAATACACTAATTTTCATTTTGAAAAATATCCCTTTTTCCTCTTATGGTAATTATTGATATGAATTAATAGTAGAATTTGATATGGTTCCATATGACCATAAATACTTTATTGTATTTTATCAAATTTAATAATGAATATAATGTATTTCTTTGGACAATTTTTAAAGACCAGTCTACTCTTAAAAAAAACTATAAAGTACTCATGAAAGAAATTGAGGAAGACACAAAGAAATGGAAAAATGTTCCATGCTCCTGGATTGGAAGAATAAATATTGTGAAAATGTCTATGCTACCTAAAGCAATCTACACATTTAATGCAATTCCTATCAAAGTACCATCCATTTTTTTCAAAGAAATGGAACAAATAATCCTAAAATTTATATGGAAGCAGAAAAGACCTCGAATAGCCAAAGGGATATTGAAAAAGAAAGCCAACGTTGGTGGCATCACAATTCCGGACTTCAAGCTCTATTACAAAGCTGTCATCATCAAGACAGCATGGTACTGGCACAAAAACAGACACATAGATCAATGGAACAGAATAGAGAGCCCAGAAATAGACCCTCAAATCTATGGTCAACTCATCTTCGACAAAGCAAGAAAGAATGTCCAATGGAAAAAAGACAGCCTCTTCAATAAATGGTGCTGGGAAAATTGGACAGCCACATGCAGAAAAATGAAATTGGACCATTTCCTTACACCACACACAAAAATAGACTCAAAATGGATGAAGGACCTCAATGTGCGAAAGGAATCCATCAAAATCCTTGAGAACACAGGCAGCAACCTCTTCGACCTCTGCCGCAGCAACATCTTCCTAGGAACAACGCAAAAGGCAAGGGAAGCAAGGGAAAAAATGAACTACTGGGATTTCATCAAGATCAAAAGCTTTTGCACAGCAAAGGAAACAGTTAACAAAATCAAAAGACAACTGACAGAATGGGAGAAGATATTTGCAAACGACATATCAGATAAAGGACTAGTGTCCAGAATCTATAAAGAACTTAGCAAACTCAACGCCCAAAGAACAAATAATCCAATCAAGAAATGGGCAGAGGACATGAACAGACATTTCTGCAAAGAAGACATCCAGATGGCCAACAGACACATGAAAAAGTGCTCCACATCACTCGGCATCAGGGAAATACAAATCAAAACCACAATGAGATATCACCTCACGCCAGTCAGAATGGCTAAAATCAACAAGTCAGGAAATGACAGATGCTGGCGAGGATGTGGAGAAAGGGGAACCCTTCTACACTGTTGGTGGGAATGCAAGCTGGTGCAGCCACTCTGGAAAACAGCGTGGAGGTTCCTCAGAATGTTGAAAATAGAACTGCCCTATGACCCAGCAATTGCACTATTGGGTATTTACCCTAAAGATACAAATGTAGTGATCCAAAGGGGCACATGCACCCGAATGTTTATAACAGCAATGTCCACAATAGCCAAACTATGGAAAGAACCTAGATGTCCATCCACAGATGAATGGATCAAGAAGATGTGGTATATATACACAATGGAATACTATGCAGCCATCAAAAGAAATGAAATCTTGCCATTTGCAACAACATGGATGGAACTAGAGCGTATCATGCTTAGCGAAATAAGTCAAGCAGAGAAAGACAACTATCATATGATCTCCCTGATATGAGGAAGTGGTGATGCAACATGGAGGCTTAAGTGGGTAGAAGAAGAATAAATGAAACAAGATGGGATTGGGAGGGAGACTAACCATAAGTGACTCTTAATCTCACAAAACAAACTGAGGGTTGCTGGGGGGAGGGGGTTTGGGAGAAGGGGGTGGGATTATGGACATTGGGGAGGGTATGTGCTTTGGTGAGTGCTGTGAAGTGTGTAAACCTGGTGATTCACAGACCTGTACCCCTGGGGATAAAAATATATGTTTATAAAAAATAAAAAGTTAAAAAAAAAAAAAATGGAGACGCACTTCTTCAGTTCACACAAATTTCATTTTATTATATATAACCTCAGATAAATTTCAACAAATCATAATTTATTAAAATTATGTCTACTTAAAAATCTCATAGAAGAGTAAAACCATCAAAAATAAAAATAAACACACACAACACACACACATCACCCATGTATTGGCAAATCACAATTGCTGTAAGAATACATTAGACATTCCACAGTTAAGGGCTTAAAATTTCCATCAGTGACAAAAAGATTTGTATCCAAATGGACTGATTTTCCAGAATCCAAGAAAAAGTCTCCTAGGGTTTATTTAAAGATAAATATTTGAACAAATACTTCTTAAATTTAAGAAATTCAGAACATACGATTAAAGAATATTTGCAGTGAAGACTATATTCAATCCGTCCTTCAAAATGTGCCTTTGAGTACATAATTCTGTTTTCTCTATCTAAATTGAGCTGTCCTCCAAGGAAGTTTTCTAAAATGTGTGTCTCTGTGTGATAAATGTTCTAAGACCTAACATGCTTCATTGTATTTTTACTGTGCTCTCAAATTTAATCAATAATTTGGCTTGATGTATAATATCTAGTTTCAAATATCTTTTCCATCTATACAAACACCCAGCAGTCTCCTTTATATGCTACTACTATTGAGAATTCTGCTGTCAGTATTATTCTTGTACATTTTAGGTGATCTGTTCTTCTCTTGGGCATCATTTATGCTCTTCTCTGTTTTTGATATTCTTAAAACTCACCATAATATATATGAGTGTTTTTTTTTAAAGATTTTATTTATTTATTTGACAGAAAGAAATCACAAGTAGTTGGAGAGGCAGGCAGAGAAAGAGAGAGGAGGAAGCAGGCTCCCCACCAAGCAAAGAGCCCCGTGTGGAACTGGATCCCAGGACCCTGAGATCATGACCTGAGCCGAAGGCAACGGCTTAACCCACTGAGCCACCCAGGCGCCCTATATGAGTGGTTTTGGGTGTGTGTGGTTTTTGTTTTGTTTTGTTTCTGATGTCTCATGTTTGGCATCATTTTAAGTCTGGTATCTTTTATCTTTCTTTAATTCTCCAAAATTTATCTCAGTACTTATTTAAATATTTTCTTTATTTTTTTTCTCTTATGCTGCATTTGGGCAGAAGTCATTAATTTGTTTGTTTGTTTGTTTTTCCCAACTCACTTATTCATTTTACAGCTATATTCATCTTAGTCTCCATTTATTGTATTTTTTATTTCAACAATTTTCACTTAATTCATATTCACAGTATAGTATCTTTCTTTTCTTTGTATATGTATATCATTATTTTATCATATACTTTTAAGCTATTTTTTAAAATATTTTATTTATATATTTGACAGTGAGAAATCACAAGTAGGCAGAGAGGCGGGCAGAGAGAGAGGAAGGGAAGCAGGCTACCTGCTGAGCAGAAAGCCTGATGTGGGGCTTGATCCCAGGACCCTGAGATCATGACTTGAACTGAAGGCAGCGGCTTAACCCACTGAGCCACCCAGGTGCCCCTCTTAAGCTATTTTTTAAAAGTACATTCTTTTTTTTTTAAGATTTTATTTATTTATTTATTTGACAGAGAAAGATCACAAGTAGACGGAGGGCAAGCAGAGAGAGAGAGAGAGAGAGAGAGAGAAGCAGACTCCCTGCTAAGCAAAGAGCCTGATGCAGGATTTGATCCCAGGACCCTGAGATTATGACCTGAGCTGAAGGCAGTGGCTTAATCCACTGAGCTAACTAGGTGCCCCTACGCTATTTTTTAAATTCCTGTTCCAATAACACTTGGATTGCCATATAAAGTTAACCACATCATCTTTTTTAGGTAGGTAATTGTACTTTTTATGTGCATAGTTATTTTGGTCCATGAGTTCAGCTCCTCTTACGATCATCAAATCTCTGTAAGGTCTGGGTATGCTAAGATTTTCTAAGCAACAATAAAATACATTGAAACCTGGTAGCTTAATTGTAATAATGTTTTCTTTCTCAATCATTCACAATAGCATTACATTCTGAGTAGCTTCTTTTTTTTTTTGCAGCTATAGTGTTTGGAAAAACTTGAATTGTGATATCACTGTGATAATGTGAATTAGTCAGGGTTTTTCAGAGAATCGGGAAGAGAAAAAAAAAATGAAGATATTCTCCAGGGCCAACTCTAGAAGTGACTATTAAAACATCTGTCCAAATTCAATTGAACAAAACTCAGAAATGCCATCTCCAGTGAAATACAAAGAAGATTATATATAGTTCTGGGCACACACATCTCATTTGACCCAATGATGTACATCAATGAAAGACTGAAGGCCAATCACCACTCCATGGGAGAATTTAAAAATAAATTTACTAATGAGGCCAAGAATTCAGAATCACAAATACTTCAGATCTAATAATAACTGCCTTCACTTGATGTTATTCTATAAGATAAATCCTACGATCAAGTTTTAATTTTAAATTCTTACAATTTTAAATTCTTAAATCCTTATGAAGAAGCATCATTTGGAGGGAGCAGTTTTCATAATTTAGCATCCATCAGCCTTTTTTTAAGATTTTATTTATTTATTGGACAGAGAGTAAGAGAGAGAGAGATTACAAGTAAGCAGAGAGGCAGTCAAGCAGGGAGGGAAGCAGGCTTCCTTTTGAGCAGAGCCCGATGTGGGGCTGGATCCCAGGAACCAGAGACCATGACATGAGATGAAGGCAGAGTCTTAACCCACCACCCAGGTGATGAGAGAGCCCCTCAGGTGCCCCTCATCCATCAGCCTTAATTGCTTGGAGGAAAATGTGTGGATGAATAATGCCTTAGGGAGCTAATCTCTCTAAAGAATTTTCAAGTCTTTACCCCTTCAAGGATTTTGCACAGTTCTGATAGCCTCTAGACATCCAGCTGATTTCTACAGTGACAGGCCTGTTAAAAACTGTCCTCAAACCAGGAATAGAGCTTGAAACATACCAGTCAAGAGCAACTTTGAGTCTTTTAAGGAATTTATCATCATTTCTTTGTTTTTGGTTCATATCCGAAATAGTTCTACATTACACTTGCATAATTTCTCCAGAGCTGACTTTGAGGAAGGCATTCAGTTCCAGCTAGTTCCGTATTTTTGCAAGAACTATAATTCTATATAAAAAAAGAACATATTTTAGAGCGCCTGGGTGGCTCAGTGGGTTAAAATCTCTGCCTTCGGCTCAGGTTATGATTCCAGGTACCTGGGATTGAGTCCCACAGTGGGCTCTCTTCTCAGCAGGGAGCCTGCTTCCATTCCTCTCTCTCTGCCTGCCTCTCTGCCTTCCTGTGATCTCTGTCAAGGAAATAAATAAAATTTTTTAAAAAACATATTTTATACCAGTTATTCATGTTTATTAACTAAGTTATCACATTACAAATAATACAAACAGTTGCTCTTTATTAATACCTTCAACCAAGATCAAAAAAATATGTCATATTATCTCAAAAATTTTATATTATCTGATAGGTCAGATATATATAAAATTACATTTAAAGTTTTAAAATATCAGCAAATATTTTCATTTAAATGCAAACTTCAAAGAAAATCTACTTTTCCGAACACGACTTTTTATCCTATTTTTTTTAATTTTGTCGACAATAGATAAAATGTTTAGCGAGCCTATAAATGTTAGATCGAAAAAATGATTAATAGATGTAGGTTCAAAATATTATGTTCCATTAAAAATGATTTAGACTTTGATGAACATCTGTTTGGTAATATGTTGTATCCAGATATTGTAAATTAATGACATGTATAAAATTATAGGGAAATGACACCTTCCGTTCCATTATGAGTAGAGCTTTTAAAATGCTATTTGTCACATCTTGTCATCTTCTTATTATGTAGCATTTAAAAAATGTATACTCTTCACTTTGAAGTCTTTTAGAAATCTAAAATATGACTTTCTATGGATTGTGTTTCCATATTCCTTTATTGACAGTTTGAACAAATCCACATGCTTTGATTCAAAGGTAATAAATTCCTCTTATTTGGAAAAATGATGTTTATTTTTGTTCTCTCACACTTAGCAGGTGGTTTCATTTTAGCACACTTCAGAGTTATAATTTCATGCCTATTAAAAACATTTATTATGATCTACATAGATGAATGAAATTTTATTTTATTAAATTCTTTGCCAAAAAATCTGTTATTTTTAAAAATGTATTTCTTTTGAAGGGTTATTTTAGAGCATTCAGAGAGGATCTAGGAGTGTGGTATTATGCAATTTTTAAGTAGGTATGAAATGGTTATTTATATGATTGTTTCTTTAAGGCTTATGTATATTGTCCATTATATGCTATAAAATATTTTGAAAGTAAATTTAAAATATGTTTTACATAGTTTATTTTTTGGAAAAAATATTGAAATGACTTATGAAATTCAGTATACTCTCAACATTAATTTTTTCTGAAATTTACCAATAGTCTACTGAACCTATTATATGGCAGATATTACTTCAGACTACACTGGTAAATGAAATACTTGGCTTTGTAGAACTTTTCTTTTAAAGGGTGAGACAATTAAAAGCTATAAACCTTAATAAAAGTTGCATAGTGTATTCAAAAATGATGATTACAATGGGGAAAAATAAAAATTAGATCAGGGTGAGAAAAATCAAGGTTGCTAGGCAGGGGATGGGGAGTTAAGAATTTTAATAGGAAGATCAGGGTAGTTACAATGAAGCTGACAACTGAACAAACGAATGGAAAGGTGATGAATTTGCCCAGAACTATCAGCAATAAGGTCACTCCAGACAAAGGAATTGGCTATCTTGAAGGCCATAAGGTTGGATCATGCCTGGCATATCTGAGGAATAGCAAGGAGGCCACTGTGAGGGACTGAAGAGTAGCAGGGAAAGAGGTCACAGAGGTCACATGAGTGGCTAGATCATGTAAAAGCTTAGAAGTCATTGTAAAACTCTGGCTTTTATATTTGGAAATTTACTGTGTGATAGAATTTCTGCTAATAACTAAGAGTTCAAATGTCCATAAAATTTCAAGGATTCTTATTCTAGTAAGACAGAATAAAGAAAAAGAGTTCGTATTTCGCATGGTGTAACAAATGCTCGGAGATCCAAGTGTAGGAAGCTATGGGAGCACAGAAGAAGGCACTAAAATCACACCAATATATTTGATGACTGTGACTATATATAAAATGGTATTTTATAGATATTTTTATAGTCATGGAATCACACAGTATATACTATTCATTGCCTGGCTTTTCTTTTCTCAGCATCATTACTTTGAGAATCTCCAATTGTAAATAGTTCATTTTGATGTTGAATAGTAATCTCTTAAATGAATAGATCATAATTTGTCTTTGCTCTATTGATGGGCATTGATGAACATTTCCACTGTTTTCAATTCTTAAAATAAAGCTGCTACGAAATTCATATACAAGTCCTTGTACGAACATAGCTTTTGTTTCTCTTGGTTAAATGCCTAGAAGTAAAATGGCTATTTGTGTAACTGCAACATATATTGCATTTAAAAAATGTTCGAACTATTTTCCAAAGTGATGGTATCATGATATATGCCAACAAAAGTTTAGATTTTTTGTTGCTTCTCAATCTAGCTCAGACGAAGTACAATTAGCCTTTATAATTTTAGCCATTTTAATAGATATGTAAGCATGTCTCAATATGATTTTAATTTGTATTTCTTTAATGTCTAAATGTTGAGAAATTTGTCATGTGCTTATAAGCCATCCATATCCTTTTGGTGACATATCTCCTTCACTTCCTGGGTCTTTGTGCAAATAACATCTCATAAATGAGATATAACCACCCAACACAAAATAAAATTAACTTTCATCCCAGCATTCTCCAATGGCTTTTACCTTTCTTGTATTTCTTTGTAACACTTATCACCATAAACCATCAATGATTATTCTATTACTGGTTTATTTCCTTATTGGAGACAGAGAGAGAGAGAATTGGGAGGGGGCGCAGAGGAAGAAGAAAACACCCCACTGCCTAGACAGCCTGCTGGGGAGTTACATCCCAGGACCCTGAGATCATGAACCAAGCCAAAGGCAGTCACTCGATGGACTGAGCCACCGAGGTGCCCCTCTATTATTGGTTTATTTCACTATTATATTTCAAAAGAATGCAAGCTCTTTGTGTTCAGGTATTTTATATGTTTTATTAATTGAAGTAGTCTCAGAAAGGTAGCTGGCAGATTGTAAGGGATCATTAAACTGTACTTTGTTGTTATTATTTGGCTCCTTTACGAGCTTCACTTCTTACGCTAGACGTCTATCCTTCAGATGTAAGCAATAAGAATAGAGCCCTGCTGCCTGTTCAAATGAGTAAAAAGCCTGTATTAAGTGGATATTTTAAAAGCTAAATGAATGGCTTAATAGTTGTATATAGGGGGAAAGGGAACATATTTTCCACGGTTTAGAAGTGGAGTTCTCTTATAGAGTTCTTGTACAAGCCTACACTATTGAAAAATAACGGGCAGTTGTACATTACAATTATACAAAAACGTTGGTAATTTATATCCTTTTTTTGTAATTCATGACTGGATCATTTAATTCCTTAGGAGCATTATAGCATTTCAACTTTTCATGTTCAATAAACTTATTGGGGTTGCTACCTTTTTATTCAAATGGAGAAATAGTCATGATTTCATCTAAAGAAAGTGTTATTTATTGTGTTGTTTTCCAGGAATGAGTCGCACATGCTAGTTTAAAAGTTTTGTTAAATTCCCAAGTCTGTCACCAATAAAAGCCTTTTGTAGATTAGTAACTTGCTCAAAACAGAAAAGTTATGTAACACTCAATTGTTATACTATCTTTGTTTCCATCTTTCATTGTAATAACACTCATCTTAACTCTATTTAAGACAAGTCATCGCCAGATGGCTTTCTGGCATTGAGTGCATGATATGAAATCTAGTATAACTAAAAGTTTTTGGTTTTAGTAGCCTATAAATCAATTTAGAAAAATATATGTATTTGAATATAAGGTAAAGTTTTAAATTATTTGGCAATAGTAAACTAAACTTTTTTTTGTAAATTTTTATTTTCTAAAATTTCATTGAGCTCTTTCGCAATAAGAAACAAGTTACAAAAAATTAAGGTTTATTTATCCCAATTCAAAATTATTAGGAATATAATCATAGAGGTTGAAGTATTTAAAATATTGAACCCCAAATATTTTATTAGGTAAATTCGTGAATGCTGAGCATTCACTGTTAAAATATACTAATACTATTGATAGACTGGTAGAAGCCTAAAATCAAATATTTATTAAATATTTATATCCATATCTTTTCATGGCTTGGTAATTCATTTCTCTAGCATTAAATAAGATTCCATTGTTTGCATGTACTACACTTTATTTGACCTTTCACCTATGGAAGGATATCTTGGTTGCTTCCAAGCTTTTGTCAGTAATGAATAAAACTACTATAGACATCTTTGTGGGTATAGATTTCATCTTCTTTGGATAAATACCAAGAACTACTACTGCTGAATCATCTGGCAAGAATATGTTTAGTTTTGTAAGAAACTGCCAAGTTGCTTTCTATTCTTTATTCTCAATAGACATGGAAGAACATTCCTGTTGCTCCACATCCTCACCACCATTTCATGTTCTGTTGTCAGTGTTCTGGATTCTGCGTATGTACTGGTGTCTCTATTTGTGTTTTAATTTGCATTTTCCTGATGACATATGATGTGAAGCATCTTTTTATATGCTTATTTGCCATCTGTAATATTTTCTTTTGTGAGGTATCTGCTAAGGTCTTTGGCTCATTTTTAATTAGGTTCTTCCCCCATTGTTGAGTTTTAAGGGGTCTTTGTGTCTTTTTGATTAACAGTCCTTTGCCAGATGTGTATTTTGTAAATTTTTTCTCATAGTCTGTGCTTTGCCTTTTCATTCTCTTGGCATTGTTTCACAGAGTAGACATTTTTAAATTCAGTGCTTGTGCTTTTGTAGCTAAAGTTATTTCCAAAACCAAGGTCATTTAAATTTTCTTCTATATTATCTTCTACATGTTTCATGTTTAGGTTTATAATCCAATCTGAGTTCATTTTTGTGAATAGTGTATGATATCTCCCTGGATTTTTTTTATTTTATTATTTTATTTTATATATTTACATTTAGCTTCACCATTACTCCAGAATCATTTGTTTAAAAGATTGTATTTGCTCTCTTGTATTGCTTTTGCTTTTATATTAAATATAAAATATAATTGATAATATATATTCAGTTCCTTTAATCTAGTCTTTCTGTGGTATTACAATATCTTGCATACAATTATCATTATGGTAAACTTTTTTAAAAAGATTTTATTTATTTATTTGACAGAGAGAGATCAAAAATTGGCAGAGAGACAGACAGAGAGAGATGAGGAGAAGCAGGCTCCCTGCTGAGAAGAGAGCCCAATACGGGACTCGACCCCAGGCCCCTGGGATCATGACTGACCCAAAGCTATAGGCTTAACCCACTGAGCCACACAGGTGCCCCGTTGTTATGGTAAACTTTGAAGTCAGTCCTCAGTCTTTGTTCTCCTTCAACACTATGTTGACTATTGTGAGTCTCTGCCTCTCCATATAAACTTTAAAATAAGTTTGTTAATATTAAGCAAAATGAGACCTCAAGGATCTGAGAGAATGTCTAAGAAGTACTTGATATATCCCTTGGGTATGGTTTATTGAAGTGTCCACCTGTCTGAAAGCTGGGGAATCTAGATAAGGGAGGGAAAATTAGTTATGATAAAACATATCAACAAACCTCAATAAATTTTGTAAATTAATTGTCATGGCTCATATACAATATGACCAACAGAGGGACTATCAAAAGGAAAGCATCAGTTATGTTTATTGTGAAATTTTTTAATCAAAATAAAGCAATGAGAGGGGAAGACACAATGAGAAAATTACCATTTTTTAATCGGTAAACTTCTTACCAAATAGAATAGGTTTTATATTCTAAGTAGTATATTGAAAAGTATAACATTGGGGTGCCTGGGTGGCTCAGTGGTTTGGGCTGCTGCCTTTGGCTCGGGTCATGATCTCAGGGTCCTGGGATCGAGCCCTGAATCGGGCTCCCTGCTCCGCAGGAAGCCTGCTTCCCTCTCTCTCTCTCTCTCTCTTTCTCTCTCTGCCTGCCTTTCTGCCTACTTGTGATCTCTGTCTGTCAAATAAATAAATAAAATATTTTTTAAAAAAGTAAAGTAAAACATTAAAAAATAAAATTTTATTTTAAAAAAATTATGTAATTTTTTAAAAAGGTTAAAAATAGCAGAACCATTTTTCTTATAA
Organism: Mustela nivalis; assembly: GCF_964662115.1. Taxonomy (NCBI): domain Eukaryota; kingdom Metazoa; phylum Chordata; class Mammalia; order Carnivora; family Mustelidae; genus Mustela; species Mustela nivalis. Next base: position 13,603 of record NW_028135663.1, read on the forward strand.
CTGGAAAATACATTGTATATATATATATCTATCAAAAATACTTGTTGGGTGCCTGGGTGGCTCAGTGGGTTAAAGCCTCTGCCTTCGGCTCAGGTCATGATCCCAGAATCCTTGGATCAAGTCCCACATCAGGCTCTCACCTCAACAGGGAGCCTGCTTCCTTCCTCTCACTCTGCCTGGCCCTGCCTACTTGTGATCTCTGTCAAAGAAATAAATAAAATCTTTTATAAAAAAATTTAAAAAAATAACTTTCATGTCTGGAATCAGGAGCATATGGAAAAAAATAATATCTGAGGACAATACTTCTGCCATGTTTTCTGCCTTGTTAATTATTTTAAACAGTCAGGCAACTTTTAGCTTTATTGAAATATCTGCTACAATACCAGCAGTGCCTTTTGGAGCCCTATGACTATAAAAATTACTTGCAAATATTCAAAATGTTTACTATGGTGTCACTATTTAGGGCCACCACCAAGTATGTTTCAGAAGTAAGCATAACTGTTACTCTTCCATAAGGCAAAAGGGCATGTTTTCAGGAGTTCCATCTGCTGTACCAGGAGGTGAATCAAGTAATGATTTTTGTCTATAAAATAATTCACTTTTCAATCTAACATTCCTCATTCCACATTATAATAATAAAAACTAGGAGGAGACTAAAACAAACAAACAACTACAACTACAACAACCAGCTTTTCCTTCAGTGGGAAAGTAAATAGAACCTTATGATTAGCCTGAAATTTATTTTTAAATATTTTTAAGATAAGCGTTTTTGTTAGAAAACCATATATTTTATATAGCTAAGATAATAACAGGCACAGTTTTATTAACTTCTAAAAAGTCTACTTATTTTTATTTATTTATTAACTCATCTCTTTATGAAGTAGAAAATGATCACACCTATTGTATCTACCCAAGTTTGTATGCTTTGGTTATTTTATGCTTGCTATTTCCTTGCTTAATTTTTACAATATTTGATACATAATAGTATCTTTAAGTGCATCTACGGTTTCACAGAATTTGTTTGAACTTCATAAAAATGTACCATACTTTTTGCACTGTCCTTGTTTTACTTCTCTATTAACTTTCCAAGATTTATTGACGTTAGAGGGTGTAGCTATCATTTATTTTTATTCCTCCATAATGATATGTTTACAAATTTGTATTTATCTGTACTTTTAAAAATATCTTAATTATATACCATTTCTCATCTCGCGTAACAGATATTATGTAACTGAAAACCACAACTCAGCAACAAGATAGCTCCATTTTTCAAAATTAAATGGCTTACCAGAATTCTTTAATTCTATCCTTTATTTGTATTAGATGACCCTTTATTCTGGTATTTGGCATTGTTCATATGGAGGAAAGCTTATAAGTTTATATTCCATCAATAGACGGATTTATTATGATTGATTAATTATTTTCATTTAGAATGCATAGAATATGGTTGATTTAATATTTCTTTCTTACTCTCTGCCTGGAACATAGCCACTAAAAAATTAAGTTAATTACCTAGACTTTAAACTGCACATTAATAGGATAACATACAGAACTCTTCTCAGATTGGAACACCTGGGTGGCTCAGTCAGTTAAACGCCTGAGCCTTTAGCTCAGGTCATGATCTTAGGGTCCTGGGACTCAGTTCTGCAACAGATTCCCTGCTTAGCCGGGAGTTTGCTTCTCCCTCCCCCTGCTGCTCCCCCTGCTTGTGGTCTCTATCTCTCTCTCTCTTACAAAAAAATAAAATTAAAAAAATAAATTCTTCTCAGATAGCTAATATAGAATATTGTCTTTGTATTCATCAAAGGGAAAGTGCCATATAATAATGAAATTCAGACTACTTCAAATTCATTTTTTAACCAGTAAGAAAGTACTGGAAACAAGCCAAAAATGTTTTTAATGAATTAAAGAAGTAGATTGATTTTCAATATCTTAATGTTTCTAAAATTAATTCCAAGGTTTTTATACTAGATATCAGTGTAAATATTCATTATACAAGGATATTCTAAAAATAACCCTAGAAAACTACTTAACATATATGATGACCAAAACGAGTTTGACAAAAGTCAGTTTGGGAAAAACTTACAACACCTACCACCTGAAACTCTTGTTCTATAATTTAATTATTTTAATTTACAAAAATACAAAAATAATATATCAGAGTAAGTATAATGATAGCTTTGAAGGTATGCTCTGGTTGTGCACTGTTTACTATTTAAAGGGGAATCAAATATGTGATGCTTATGGTGTGACTGTATTAAAATTCAACAAGTTCAGAAGCATACGAGGAATAGAATAAAGACAAAAGATGACCCTTACTTATCCTAAAGATAGACAATGGTATATATGTGCTAGTTGGGGAGAGAATCCAGTCTGTAGATGGAGGATGTGGTAGTGGAAAAAAAAAGACACAACGTTTTGGTTGAACGTTTAGCACTATATTTTACAAAGTGAAATTGTGTGTTAATAGCCTTGAATAAAATCCAAAAACTATTTTCAATTCGTTGAAGATTATTTAGGAAAAACTTGAAAAATACAATTTGATAAGGATTCCAATAAAAGATTCATAAGCAATACAAGTTTCAGAATTTTTAGTATATTTTCCCTAAAAAGCCATTTGATTTAAATTAAAGAGAATTCTATTTACCTGCCACTTAAATAAGAGGAAATTATTTGGTTTTGTAATAAGTCAATAAAATAAATTAACATATCTTGAGAAGACAGATATGCACACTAAGTTAAAAATAATAGGGCTTAAGCTGTTCAGCAAACATTTGTAAAATTCCTTGCCATCAGCTAGCTCTGGAGTTCTGCTAGGTGAGTAAGGCCATGTATGTTACTGCTCAGAGTACTGATGCAAAGCAATTGTCCCCTTCGCATCCATTTTTTGCCGTTGATATGTCATGCTATGTTGTTTAGAGATACATAGATGGCCCTACATGAAGGCCTTTTTTTGTGTGTATATGGGTGACTGTGATTTAACTTTCAAATCAGATGGCTCCTGATTTACAATGATTCAACTTATGATATATTTGACAATGATGTGAAAGTGAAAGTGATTCAGTGAATCTGAACTTTGAATTTTGAATTTGGGTCTTTATAAAAAGGGCCAGTGACATGTGGTATGGTGCCATCTTGTGATGCTGGGCAGGGGCATTGAGCCACAGCTCCCAGTCAGCTAGAAGATTACAGGGGTGAACACCTGATATTCTTACAACCATTCTATATATAAACATTCTTCTTTTTTTTTGGTGTAATATTTAATAAATTGCATGTGATATTTGATACTTTGTTATAAAATAGGCTTTGCTTAAGATGATTTTGCCCAAATGCAGGCAAATGTAAGTGTTCTGAGTATGTTTAAATAAGCTTAAGGTAAGCTATGATACTTGATAGTTTAGGGGTATTAAATGCATTTTCAATTTTTTATGGGTGTCTCTGTACATAGCCCCCTTGTAAGCTGAGGAACATCTCTATATGTATATGTAGCCTTGGTATGGCTTACATATTATTGGCATGAAACATCTAGAACAGTACGTGTGCCATATAATTGTCTACAACATCAAACAAGTTTCTTGAAAACTTGTGCCAAAGGGGTTATGTCTTTAAGGATTCTTATTTCAGAAGGCTTCTCTCTCTCAAACGTAAGATTTTTCAGAAGGTAAGTGAAAATCTGACCAAACTCAACATTTTTCCATTTTCCCTAGTGAGCAAAAATAGCTAAAATCTATCTGCCATTTTCAACACTGTACTCAACGACTGTAATTCTAATTTAAGAACAGATTATTTATATCAAAACCACATGTTGGTCTAATCTTACACAATATTCATAAATCTCACTCAGAGCCTTGGACACTTTTATTTGTTGAGTCTATATGGTACTACGGACATTCATCTTTTTTGACCTCATAGCTTCATGTAAGTCTATACTTTTGAAAATACATGCATCATAGTTCCATTGTAAAATGTATGGGTTATAAAATGTGCTATGCTATCAAAATGGTAATAAGAACATACAAATGACCTGATGTAATGAACTGGACCAGATTGCCAGATATCACATTTCATACCAGAAAGATTCAGTGGTAAGTTTTAATATGGCCAGCTACACTTCGACTGAATTATAACTCAATTAACTTCTTTCTTTGTGTACAGTATTATACATTAGTCACTACTATAGTAAATAAGTACTTTGGACAGATGTAAATATGCTGTAATAAAAATGTTTTCCTTCTTTCTTTTAGTCCTTTTCACTTGTAAGACTAGCCACAAATACCATGCCTCCCCCAAAATAATTTGCAATCCAAATTTATCTCTAAATGAATTTATTGCACAGAAAAAATATATATATATATACACTTACAGTAGACATGTTCAAGAATAGTTACACAACAGCAGGGCCCTAAAGGTAAGCAGTATAGTTGTTTGTTTTGTTTTCTTTTTTCTTTAAAAAGAAAGAGGTTATGTGAAATATTGGAATTTTATTTCGAGGCCTAGTATTTCAAGACAGTTAACTACACTTACGGTGTCAACAGCCTCTTGTTGGCAGTATGATTTTATTGGCTCCATGGAATAACAGCAAGAATTTACTATTGATTCTTTCTTTATGACACACACAGAAAAAAAAATTGACACATTTGCTCAAGACCAACCAGAATCATTTTAACATATCAAAATGGATGGGAGGCCTTCACTGCCAAAGTCACTGCTGGGTTTTCACAATTCATTGCAGACAATCTGCTACTCCCATTATGATAAAGGAGAGAAGAGTCATAATCAGGGAAAAAAGCTAGATTAATACTTGTAATTATCATTGAATTATTTAGCCTTCTATAGGATTATTATTATTAGTGTCATTTGATAATTTTCTCTCATTTTATTAAACACAACTGTGAGTAATTACCCTACCTAATATTTCTCTGTATTGGCTGACTAGCTAGCAAACATTCATGAAAATATCCATTAGCCACACATATAAAATCCTGCATTATGATGCTGTTGAATCAGAACATACCACTACCTGATCCTGTAGCTCTTTGAGGATTTGCAAATCAATTAATTCTATGTTTATTGGATTTTCCCCCTACAATTAGAAAATTTATAATAGAGGCCATGAACATTATTAGTTTTAGCATTTTAAACCAGCAATCACACTTTGATTTTTACAACAAAAGCAGAAATATAAACACACACATTTGGATCAGTTTTCTGTTAGTCTGTCTAGACTTCAAAATCCTATTCGTCAAGACAATGCACACCAAAGTTCTGGAGTAAACAAGAAATTAGATGGCACCTGAACACTTGGTTTAATATTCTCCAAAGGACTATGCAACTTATTTCTTACATTATGACATTGTTTTACAAAGATCCACACTTTTATAATGTTAGTATTTTTAATAATCAATAAAGTCAATTAATCATGATTAAAAATCAAACTTAAAAATTTCTACTTTTTGCTTTTGCCCCTTCCATTTAGAACTTATTTATAGCCTGATAATTCAAAGGTCCCTATGTTTATGAAAATCTGGACAGAAATAGCTCTAAGATCCCATTAGAACTTGATATTAATCTAAGTCTTTTGGCTCCATTTATCCTGAGAGCAAAGAGTAGGACAAAGGATTTGAGTACTGTTAGGTTATCTTGGAGATTATCCAAGGTAGAAAAGAATGGGAAAGTGATACAGTGAAGAAGCAACTTTGTCAAAGAGGTACATTGTTGATATAATTGCTGTGGATAGAAAATGAAGGCTTGCTTTTACTGAAAGGTCCTGAGAAACTTCTTTAAGCTGTCCTCATGAAGAGCTGAAAACTGACAATTTTATCTGTGGTTCTTATTTCCACTTCACTGAGAGTTGTCCTCAGAGGACATTAACTGTCCTACAATTTTGGGTTGTGTTGGACACATTCTAAAATGAGAGATAGAACATGAGATGCTATCAGTGTTAAGTAACTGCAATTTCCCATGGAACTATCCACCACAGGTTTGGCTATAATCAGTTGTTGGGCCTTGATATCAGAGGGATTTGAGGCAGTATCATTTTAGGTTAATCATTATATATGAAATTTCCAAAAACTTCAACTGATGAAACTTTGATTATAAATCTATAAATATAACAATAAATCTACAGTATTCAAATTATTTTCATAGAAATACACAGACAAAGTATCAATTGATTAATATTTTAATGTTACAAAATACTGAACTGAAAGAATTTGGTCATATAACAACGTGTAAGAAGTAGAACTTAGGTTTACGTTAGAACTCAGGATGCATTTGAGACTCAGTTAAGAAATTGAATGGAGGGATGCCTGGGTGGCTCAGTGGGTTAAGCCACTGTCTTCGGCTCAGGTCATGATCCTAGGGTCCTGGGACCGAGCCCCAAATCGGGCTCTCTGCTCAGCAGGGAGCCTGCTTCCTCCTCTCTCTCTGCCTGCCTCTCTGCCTGCTTGTCATCTCTCTCTGTCAAATAAATAAATAAAATCTTAAAAAAAGAAATTGAATGGATGTCTGACTATCTTATAGGTTTGCTAAAAATCAGTGACTTTGTGTTCACGTGTGGCTATGCAGGAATTTTTAACTTTCTCTAAGAAGTTATTAGATTTGATTATATAATGGCAGTAAGGGATGGGGAAAAGCAAAGTACAAACCCCATAAAGACAAAGACACTGAGTATGAGAAAAGAGTAATAGATAAGAAGAATCAATGCGTTTGAGGAAAGTGGGAATTGAAATACACAATGATTGTTGACTTTTTTAGATGGAGAAAACAAAACTAGCTTGCAAGAAGGAAATAACAGAAGACATGCTGTGATGTGAGGCAGAATCCTGGAAAAGGCAGTAACGTGGAATAAAGGAGTAGGGAGAGCATATCAGGGAATTTGGATAGGAAGGAGTTAGGAGGTAATTGCTTGATAACTTTTATATGGCCCACTTAAATGCACAGATTTTTCTTCTTTAATTTATATGGAGAACAGGGTGTCCTTTCTCTTCCCTTTCAGAGCACCAGAGGTGTACTCTTTCAGACTGAAAACCTGAAAAGCTCAGGACTCAGTTGCTTAAGCACAGCTGAGAGGACATATTTCAATTAAGATTTACATTTTGCTGTATGTAGTAGACTGTCAAAAGTGGTTTAACCATATTTTTTCATTTAACAAGAAGCCTAGAGAGAGTGTTTTCTGGTGTTGGTTCAGAGTCTTAAGAAAGTCAAGTGAACTATCTTAGAGGTTTTCATGGCTTTTTATTCACAGTTGCAAAAATTGCTGTTGGAGTTCTCACTATTAAGCCCACATTCCTGGCAGAAAGATAGAGGTAAAAGAGCATGATGGCTTGTACGACTAATACTTTGTCATATGGTTACAATATAACTAGAAAAGAGACAATAAAATATTTGATGTTGTTTTAAGTTTCCTTGTTATCAATCCCTCAGTGCTTTCTGATATTAAAGGAAAAAGTAGATGGATATTGACCTGGCAAGTATCAACACCTGTCCATCTCTCTTTGATAACCAATATCTCTATAATCTCTTCTTCCCAGTAAAAAAAAAAAAAAATATATTCATAACCCACACTGTGCCATCTCAAGTTACTGCACCAAGATAAAATTACAATGATTTTCAGTTGTTCCAAATGGACAGAATACCCTTCCTTATGCTATCATGTCTTATAAGATAGATAATTGGCTTGCTACCAATATACCCAGATGTGACAGTGGAAGAGACAGGAAAAATATAATAATATTTATTTATTCCTTGGGTTGACCCTGTTTACACAGATGCATTACTATTAGAAAAGGTTGGTTTGGGACATTGGAATGAATTTACTTAATGGGTCTGTATGTAATTGGATTGGAGGAAATTTTTAATTTCTACAAAAATTATTAGAATTCTATCTTATCCTCTTTTGTTAATTTTCACATGTTAACAAAGCCAACGTTTTTGTCTAGCAGACAAGATCTTAAATCCTAACAAAACTCAATTTTTTCCTTTTTTTTTTTTAAGTTTGAGATCCTCATGTTCTCTCACGCTGCTTTAAATACAACTCAAAAAACAAAAAGGAGCTAAATGGGGCAGTAAGACCAGACTTTTTATTTTATTTTATTTATCTTATTTTTAATTAAAAAATTAAAGATTGTATTTATTTATTTGAGAGAGAAAGCATGAATGGGGCAGGGGGAGGTAGCTGCAGAGAGAGACTGAGAAGTATCCTCCCTAATGAGCAGGAAGCCCGATATGGAGCTCGATCCCAGGATCCTGACTGAGATCATGACCAGAGACAAAGGCAGAGACATGTGAAAAATCCCTTTTTTTTCTGGGAAACAATACTTTACAAGAGATGTTTGAAAAAGTACTGGGGAATCAACTTTAATAGGAGACACAAAAATTTAATTGACTTTTGTAAAGCTACAGGGATCCAAATGATGGGAATCCCAGCCCGTTTAGGTTGTGGACCACAGAGTATTCTTCTCTGTAATATTTTATTTTCTTCCATGTCTACTAACTCCAGTCCAAGTTCACTGATCTCTTTTTAGATAGTGCAAAACATGGCAAAGAATACCAAACGAGTGCCCAGTATTCTACATTTATTACATCATTTCTAACATATAGAAGTGTGTTATCAAGGCTGGTTCTGTGAAAGAACATAGTTATGCTAAAGTGTGTTTGTTCTCCAAGAAATTAAATGCACGATTATCACACAATTATAAAATACTTGTGTCAAGAATTTTTATTCAAAAAGTAATAAGAGAAGCAGATATTAAAACTAGTTCACATGGTTATTTGGGATATAAGCAGAGTTGTACAGCAGAAGTGCTCTGGGCCCATAATTTGGGATATAGAATTTATGTTGTCTAATTTTTATTCAAAAAGTAATAAGAGAAGCAGATATTAAAACTAGTTCACATGGTTATTTGGGATATAAGCAGAGTTGTGCAGCAGAAGTTCTCTGGGCCCATAATTTGGGATATAGAATTTATGTTGTCTAATGAAAAATCACTAACTTGCATTATTGTTAACAAGAATCTTGTGCATTACCATCAGTTTTCTACATTATAACCTCTTGCTCTACAGTTTGTAAATAACTTTGTCAATAGCAAGCTAATAAATGGGGTGACTCCAATGGATTGAGATAATCTCCAGAGTTTCTGCTACATAATGCCCAGGACTCCATTGAAAGGACACCTAAGAATTTATTTTGCCCAAAAATTTGATCATTTTTTTCACTGTCCTTACCTATTTTCCAAACCTAGTCCTTTTGTTTCACCTTTCAATCTACAGACAACCCTGTATCTGACTGACTTGTTAATTCTGGGAATGTCTTGCAGATTAATTTGCTTGCCAGAGGTGGTTCCTCTAATTGATATCTAAGAACCCTAATTAGTTAAGAAAACTTTTTTTAACATTTTCAATTCTATTTATTATTATTATTATTGTTGCTAATAGCTTTATTATAAATAATTCACAAGGGCATCTTTCTGACAAAAGACAAAGAGCTGGCTACTAGTAGAAAAAGTACATTTGACTCTGTCAGTGACCCGACTTATCAAAAAGAAAAGAGAAAGGACCCAAATAAATAAAATCATGCATGAAAGAGGAGAGATCACAACTAACACCAAAGAAATACAAACTATTACAAGAACATACTATGAGCAACTCTACGGCAATAAATTTGACAATCTGGAAGAAATGGATGCATTCCTAGAAACATATAAACTACCCCAACTGAGCGAGGAAGAAATAGAAAGCATGAACAGACCCATAACCAGTAAGGAGATTGAAACAGTCATTAAAAATCTCCAAACAAACAAAAGCCCAGGGCCAGACGGCTTCCCGGGGGAATTCTACCAAACATTTAAAGAAGAACTAATTCCTATTCTCCTGAAACTGTTCCAAAAAATAGAAATGGAAGGAAAACTTCCAAACTCATTTTATAAGGCCAGCATCACCTTGATCCCAAAACCAGACAAGGATCCCACCAAAAAAGAGAGCTATAGACCAATATCCTTGATGAACACAGATGCGAAAATTCTCACCAAAATACTAGCCAATAGGATTCAACAGTACATTAAAAAGATTATTCACCATGACCAGGTGGGATTTATTCCAGGGCTGCAAGGTTGGCTCAACATCCACAAATCAGTCAATGTGATACAACACATCAATAAAAGAAAGAACAAGAACCATATGATACTCTCAATAGATGCTGAAAAAGCATTTGACAAAGTACAGCATCCCTTCCTGACCAAAACTCTTCAAAGGGTAGGGATAGAGGGCACATACCTCAATATCATCAAAGCCATCTATGAAAAACCCACCGCAAATATCATTCTCAATGGAGAAAAACTGAAAGCTTTTCCACTAAGGTCAGGAACACGGCAGGGATGTCCATTATCACCACTGCTATTCAACATAGTACTAGAGGTCCTAGCCTCAGCAATCAGACAACAAAAGGAAATTAAAGGCATCCAAATCGGCAAAGAAGAAGTCAAATTATCACTCTTCGCAGATGATATGATACTATATGTGGAAAACCCAAAAGACTCCACTCCAAAACTGCTAGAACTTATACAGGAATTCAGTAACGTGTCAGGATATAAAATCAATGCACAGAAATCAGTTGCATTTCTCTACACCAACAGCAAGACAGAAGAAAGAGAAATTAAGGAGTCAATCCCATTTACAATTGCACCCAAAGCCATAAGATACCTAGGAATAAACCTAACAAAAGAGACACAGAATCTATACTCAGAAAACTATAAAGTACTCGTGAAAGAAATTGAGGAAGACACAAAGAAATGGAAAAATCTTCCATGCTCCTGGATTGGAAGAATAAATATTGTGAAAATGTCTATGCTACCTAAAGCAATCTACACATTTAATGCAATTCCTATCAAAGTACCATCCATCTTTTTCAAAGAAATGGAACAAATAATTTAAAAATTTATATGGAACCAGAAAAGACCTTGTATAGGGTTTTTTTTAAAGTTTGCCACAGATCCAGATTCTTTTAAAATATATATCTATTTTGTGCAAAGAGAATGCACTGAGAAGTAAAAAGAAAGTGATAGATCAGTGCTACCAACTAATGGCTATAATATCATCACCTTATTTATGAACAATGAAACAGTGTGCAATATTTAAATAAATTTAAATAAATTCCTATTTATTTTATATATTTATAAATTTAAATAAATCCCTATTTATTTATTATTAAAGAAACTCCTCTAACAAACAGTATGTTTTGAAGGTTGCTAGCAGGAAAGTGTTGTACTACATGGAAGTAATCAGAAAATATGATCTAAAATTCTGCTTTCAAGGGCGCCTGGGTGGCTCAGTGGGTTAAAATTGTGCTTTCAAGAAGCTATCACAGTAAGTACTGAGCATTAGCTATTATATGCTATGGATGAATAACCGAAATCTACATTTGAAACTAATGGTACACTATACGTTAACTAATTGAATTTTAAAAAGTTAATAAAAAAAACCCCACTATTTTATAAAACAATATTCCCAACAGGCTTTTTTGCTTTAAAATACTCACTTTGTAATGAGAGTCATTACTTTTGTCTAGCCAATTCTTACATCACTGTTTATCCCTTCCCTGCTTTATCCCTTCCCAGTATCAATAAAGGCTCACTTGGGTTACCTAGAAGCCATGAGAAAGCTTGTAATAGATCTGGCTGGTTTTCACCAGCAATTTGACCACCATGTGCACAGGGAAGTCTATTGATAAAGGCTTTATTGCAATAAACTGCAAATACATGGATGATTTTGAATTCTCTTTCTTGAGGTCTTGTTTCATGATAATAAATTTAGGGTGGCTTATTGGAATGGATGTTATTAACATATTTTCATAGTTCTAAGTACATGGAATTGTAAAATAGATTAATGAATGTGGCATTACTGACAACTGTCCTCATTTTGAAATCAAATTACAGTGTACTAAGACGAGGAAACAAAGCAGATTTGGGATTATGAGTGAAATAATTTAAAAAAGTCTTAGGGGTATGATCAGACTATTGGGTAGGTAATTCAGTAGAAAAATGTCAACTGATTGAGATTCTGTGTTCCCTGATTTCAGAGAGAAGTTAAGATAAATAAGTAACACGAGGAGACTAGGAAGGCAAACGTAAGTGATAATTTTGTGCCAGGTTGTGTATACATCTGTTTATCTTCTTGTTTTACCAGTAAGGTTGCTCCTAGAGGAGAGTTTAAATATGTGTTGGAGCTAATCTCTGTGGATTACACAAGAAACCACATCCTACAGCTCTCCCTGAAACACCCCTTATGATTTCAATGTAATTTAGTTTTTGCATTTTTAGAAATAGCAAAATACTTCGAAAACTCATCTACTTTATTACCACCACAAGTGAGTCAGCTGACTCCACATTTTAACACAGTGACAGTCACAGAGGAATGGAGGAATGAGTAGAGTCATCAATCTATGTGCTTTTAAGAAGTATGACAGGGTAGCAGCTATTTCCAGGAACCAAAACATGGGTCAGCAGCTGTGCAGGAAAAGTGATGGAATAAATGACTCATTTCAGAGGAGTTCTATAACATATTAGTTCTATAATGTATCTTCAGCACCCAATAACCCGCTTTGATCTAAAGATAAGGATTTACAGTTAAGGTCCCATTTGTGATTTGACTGGTAGGGTCTGAATCATGTTTACTATTGTTTTGACTATTACTTGAAACCTATAGTAGTACTTGGGATATGTGTTGTGTATTCTGTGAACATGTGCTATTTTTAGATTAGATAATTCCTGTCTCGAACCCCTGTTAATTTGTTTGTTTTTGTTTATTTCATAGTGGTTTCAGTAAATGGGTATATCTGAAAAATTGCAAAGCCACTATTAAAATAAGTTATTATTATATATAGCATGGAATTGCACATTCCTCCTTTGAATCCGACAGAGCTTCACCATATCCTTAACAATTTGGGAAAAACATGCTATTATTTTTCTTTATAAAATTTCTCCTGTCAGGCTGTGATGGTGGTCATCAGCAGTAACTCCTCTGAAGGCTTTGTCAAAAGAGTTGAAAAAATTGGAAAGGTGTGAATGAAGCTGTTTGCTGAATATAAAGAAAAGAGCATTGAAGTACAATTCACACTCTTACTTCTCCTTCTATGCTTTCAGATGTTTGACATTTGAAAATTTTGCTTCTAGAAGAGATGCCCTATATAATTCTTACTTTAAGGAGCAAGTTGCTTTTATAATTTTTTTTTTATTATTCTACCATTCAAGTATTTCCATTTAAACTAAATTCAATACCATTTAAAAAAAAATCAAAAGTGCAGCCAGTATTCAAGTCTTGGGCTAAATAGTTTTAGAAAGCTTTGTGTTATTGAACCTACGGGGTTTTTCTGTAGTTTTAACTCTTTCTTTCTGTGATTTTTCCCATTAGTCACGTAAGTGACTGCAATATAACAGACATTGAGGATAAAGAAGGACTGAATAAAACAATCCTCGGCCTCATGAAGTTGAGAATCTAGCAAGGGAGACAAACAATTCAATCATTCAGAGACAATTTATTGAGTGCCTGGCCTAAGATGAGCACAACAAAACCCCAGCCCAGAGGAATCATTTTAATGGGAGAGATAGATAATAGGTAAGCCAACTTTAAAAAGAAAAAAATCGTACTGGTTTTTCTTCAATAGTGATGCATATTTGAAATAAATAAGCACATTTTAAAAAGAGCAGTGATTGAGAAGAGGTTGTGTAACTGAGTGGTCCGAAAGGGCCTCCCTGAAAAAGTCTGTTTTGAACAGATTTCTGAATAATATCAGCTAGGAAGCTGCATAAAAACCTCAGGGATGGGTGATTTTTCCAGTCAAAAAACTGTAAAGGCTCCAAAGTCACAACACAGCTGTAAGTTTCTCTAATAAAGTAGCTTCTGACAAAGAATGAGAAGAAATAACTAACCCAGGTTTGAAAGAAAAGGGACAGACTTTCTATGGAATTCATATTTAATTAAAGCTCTAAAGGACAAATATACAATAGAGCAAAATTCTGGTGATGCTGATATACCTAATGAAAGTTCATAAACAAGGTGTGGGTAGCAAAGAGTGTGTGGGAATGTTGGTAAGAACAGTGGGGAAGAGTCATCCCTGAACATGTTCTTAAATGAAGCAATTCTTGTGTTGTTTTAAAGGGTAAACTGGAGTTTGCCTAAGTGATTAGAGAAGGATGCCTCGGCTTCTGGAAGTTCAAAGCCATAAAGATGTGATAAACTACTGCAGATATTTTCATGTATATTTGTTGTTGCTTCTAGTAATGGTGATCTAAAAACTGCTACTTTAGGCAACTTAAAAATCCCGACAAAATAGCTTTTAAAGTTAAAAATATCAGAATGATTATAAAAATAAGTGAGGGATTACTGGGCCAAAATACGAAACACAATGAGAGTCTAGAGATATATGCCTGAAGCCATTTTAGCTATGAGAGCATTTGAAACTGCTAAAACACACTGAGCTGTGTTTTTAATAGACACTTGATACTAGAGAAACAAAATTCAAAATCCAGCAGCAATCAAATTTGAAAACTTTGGTACAACCCAAATTTAAGTTGAGATCCCCAAAGCACAAGGAGAAGCAGAAATAAGACTATAGCCTACCTTGCCTTCTGTGTAAACTGAGAAAGTCAATCACTGAATTTGGAATATGATTGTCTTGTAGAGTCACAGATATAAGAGAAAATCCAGCCAAGGGGGACCATACCATTATTATAGCTCTTAATTATCCCTACTCAATAAGAGTTTCAAATATAATGTCTTGAACATAGCAAAATGTAACAAAGCACACAAAGAAAAACCATTAACAAGATTTGATAGACAAAATGGGATTAAGTATGATGTTAAAATGATCAATAAAGATTGTAAAATGGCTTGATTACTCTGCTCAAAGAAATGAGAGGGGAAACAAATTGAACAAAAAACTGAAACTAAAAATGATATTGAGAAAGATTTTATAAATGAATTAAATGGATACTCTAGAACTTTAAAGATATGACAGCTAATTTAAGATACCACAGGGGTGCCTGGGTGGCTCACTTAATTAAACCTCCAATTCTTTTTCTTTTTTTTTTAACACCTTAATTTTATTTTATTTCTTTCATTTTGGCTCAGGTCATGATGTCAGGGTTGTGAAATAGAGCCCAGAGTTGGGCTCTGTGCTGAGCCTGGAGCCTGCTTAAGATTCTTTTCCCTTCTTTTTCTATCCCTCCCTGCACTCTCACTTGCTCACTCTCTCTTGCTTGTAAATAAATAGATAGATAGATAGATAGATAGATAGATAGATAATAGACAAAGCAAAATAAAAGCAGATTATGAAAATAAATATAAAGATTTTGAAATGAAAACAAGTTCAAAATAAAATAGAGAAGACCTACACAGCTAAAATCTCATTCAGAAAATCTACTATTAAAGAAGTCAGTATGACACAATGTTAAGATATCAAAAGATTTGAGCATGTACTTTACAGAAAGGGTAATCCAAATGGCCACTCATATACAAAAACTGTTTATCTTTATTATGAATCTGGAATTAAATTAAATTAAATTAAAAATAAATTAAAACCTAGAATGACATACTATTACACACTTACCATATTGGGCAACAGTGAAAATCTCTTGCAAGAATGTGAAGGAATGACAGTGCACATAATAAAAACATATGAGGTAAGTTGGACAATATTTAGAAAACTTAAAAATTAAAAAAAAATTTGGTCCATTCCTAGAAATACAACATGGAACTAAATGAATATTTTCACCAGGATATGCAAACAGATGATTATAGTTATTTCATTCATAACGGCAGATCAGTAGTGGTATATTTACACAATGTTACATTAAATAAGAGAGAATATTAACAAACTGGGAGGAGAGGCTAGGTTGTTATCATAAACAGATCTTCTATGGTGCTAATTATGTTCTATTTCTCAAAATCTTTAAGTTGAAAAAGTTTTCAAACTTATATCTAGATAGATAGATAGATAGATGATAGATAGACAGATATCCCAGAAGCTGCAATGCTAGGCTAAGACCAGGCTTTAAAGGGCTTTTCTATGCTCTACTAAATACTTTAAACCATTCATTATATCATAGCTCAGTGTTCAAATCTCCATTTGTTTCCTCAGTTTCCTAATATTTATCTTAAGGTGACCTGATCCAGACTTTTGATCACCTTTGTCTAAATATTTCTATTTTAACAAAGTCCTTTTGAACACTCAGAGACTAAAACTTAGAAAAATACTCTGATTGTTATCTCACTAGAGTGGAAAATATATAGTTACCCATTAACTAATGATATCCATGTCTACATTAGATCCATGACATTTTTAATTCTTGGGAGCTTTTGGTTAAATGAATTTTTTAAGCTTCCTTTAAATGAAGCTTTAAGCCATCACCACATGAATAAAATTAAAGAACTAAATGAAAACAAGCCAAGTATTTACAGAGTAATAGAATGTGCAGTGGAAAGAGTACAATTCTGAAATCATAAAGCCTAAATTAGTGTGATGCATCTTTACTAGCCATGTAATCATAAACCAGTTATCTAAATGTGTTAGCCTCAGTTTTTTCACCCATGAAATGGTGATGATAATACTTATTATGCAGAGTTGTTGTGTGGATGTAATGAAGCATGGAGCCTGAGAGTCTCATATTCCATGCTAAAATGATAGCTATTTTTATACTTATAATAATTCTAATAATAGTAATTAAATTGTTCAAAATGATAATATTCATTTATATTGAGGCATTGTATTGACTATTCATAGACACATTTACCAAAATAAATTTCATTTTACTTTACCTCCTCTGAGGATATATATTCCCTAATTCAATATGAATCTCATTATGAATAATAATTATCATAATAAATATGCTGATTTTTCTTCTTTTTAGGGAAGTATCCTTTACTGTTGAACACAAAGAAACTTAAGCAAGTCTGTCTTATTCAAGATTTGCATGCTGCTTTCTTATGAAACTAGATTATAGAGTTGTATGAAATAAATTCATGCAGTTAAGACTTTTATGTTTGGAAAAATAGGTGGTCAGTTGAGTATTTCAAAAGAAGATTTTAAATTTAAACCTTAAAACTGAGCTCTTTCAGCCTTATTTATAGACCATCCTTCATGCTTCCTAAGTACTCCTTCATTGTAAACTAAGTAATAGTTTTTGTCACAGTGTATATAACTAAAATGGATTTTATATTCTATTATTTCAGAGTTAGTTGCAGTTTCTACTTCCTTACTTCGTTTTTTGAAAAATAGATTAATTCTACAAAAAGTTTTTTCCAGCTTTATTGAAAAATAATCGACATATTATAATTTGTAAATATAAGAAATGATTTCTTATAACATTGCAAACTTTTAACATTGTGTAAATTTTGTACAATTTGATAAATGGGCATACATCTGTATTGCAATATAATCTACATAAAAATGTTAATACATCTACTATCTCATATAGTTGCCACTGTTTTTTATGCATGTATGGTAAGGAATTTTAAGATCTACTCTCTTAGCAACTTTTATGTATATAGTACAGTAGAGATAAACTTCAGAGGTCTTGTGGGTTTTGTTCCAGACCGCCTCAATAAAGTGATCATCTCAATAAACTAAGTCAAATTATGATTATTATTTTTGGTTTCCCAGTGCAAATAAAAAATTATGTTTCCCAGTGCATATAAAAAATAAACACTATACTGTACTGTTCAAAAGCATTATGTCTTTAAGGAAAAACAATGTATATACCTTAAGTAAACTAGTTCTGAGTTTTCAGTGGGTCATAGTTACTGATCACTGATCACCATAACAAATACAATAATAATGAAAAAACTTGAAATATTGCAAGAATTACCAACATGTGACAGAGAGACACAAAATGAACAAATGTTGTTAGAAAAATGGTGGCAGCAGACCTATTTTATACAAGATTGCTATAAACTTTCAACTTGTAAGAATGTGATATATGCAAAGTTTAGTAAAGGGAAGCACAATAAAAATGTATGTATATATTATTAACTATGATCATCCTGTAGTACATTAGATCCCCAGAACTTTTTCATATTATAGTTGCAAGTTTGTACCCTTTGACCACCTTATTCCACCCCAGGTTCACCTCTTGTCAACTCAACTCTAAGTTTCCATTAGTTTGCTTTTTCTTCAGATTCTGTATGTAAGGGATATCATAATACATAAATTAAAAAAAATATATAAAATCTTTGAAATATTTCACTTAGTATAATACCTTCAAGATCCATCCATGCTGTTGTAAATGGCAGTATTTCTTAATTTTTCATGGTTAAGTAGTATTCCATAGTATATATTTACCATACTTATTTTATTCATTCATCCATTAATGGATACTGAAGTTATTTCCATCTCTTGCTTAGAGTTAATAATTTTATAATGAACATAAGAGTGCAGATATGTCTTCGAATAGTGACTTCGTTTCCTTTAGATATATACCTAGAGGTGGGATTACTGAATCATATGGTAATTTTACTTTTAATAATATGAATAATCTCCGTACTGTTTTCCATACAAATTTATATCCCTATCACAGTGCAAAGGTTCCCCATTTTCCCCAATATTTACCAAAATTTGTTAGTTTTAATTTTTTGGTAGTATATATTCTAATAGGTAGTCATATCTTGTTGTGTTTTTCAGAGGTAAACAACAACAACAACAACATAATGACTTTGCCCTGAGTTTTTACATTGAGCACTTTTTAATGCTCCTGTTGGTCATTTATATAACTTTTTTGAAAAAAAAGTCTATTGAGATCCTTTTGCTATTTTTTTAATTATATATTTTTTTCTATTTGTATCTGTTGGTTATTAACCTCTTTTCAGATATAAGATTTGTAAGTATTTTCTTCCATTCTGTGGATTGTGTTTTCATTCCCTTTTTTTTTTTTTTGGCAATGCAGGAACTTTAGTTTGATGTAATACCATTTATTTATTTTTGCTTCTTTTGCTTGTGTTTTTGGCCTGGTATCCAAAAAACTATTGGCAAGACCAATGTCAATGAGAATTTTTCCTTCCTATGTTTTCCTTTAGGAAATTTAGTTTCATGCATCACATTTAAGTCTTTAATCTATTTCAAGTTAAGATTTATGAGTGATATAAGGTTCCAGTTTCATGCTGGTTTATGTGACTATTCAGTTTTAAATATCATTTATTGAACAGACTATTTTTACACATTATATATGTTGGCCCCTGTCAAATATTAGGTGACTGTATGAAAGGATTTATTTCTGGACTCTCAATTCTGTTCTACTTGTTTATTGGTCTATTTTTATGCCAGTATACTTTATTGTTTTGGGCATGAGGGCTTTGTAGTATAGTTTCAAATCAAGAAGTGTAATTTCGCTTCTTCATTCTTTCTCAGAACTGCTTTAATTATTAGTTGTCTTTTATGGTCTCATATAAATTTTAGGATTCTTTACTTACTTCTGTAAAAAAAAAATTGGATTTTTTTAAAAGATTTTTTATTTATTTATTTGACAGAGAGAGATGACAAGCAGGCAGAGAGGCAGGCAGAGAGAGAAGAGGTAGCAGCTTCCTGCTGAGCTGAGAGCCTGATGCAGGGCTCGATCCCAGGACCCTGGGATCATGACCTGAGCTGAAGGCAGCGGCTTAACCCACTGAGCCACCCAGGCGCCCCTAACATTGGATTTTTGATAGGAATTGAATTTACAGATGGTTTTCGGTAGTATGGACATTAAAAAGGACTTTTGTTTAACTGTCTCTTAAAAAGGACTTTTGTTTAAAGTCCTTAAAAAAAAAAGTCCTTTCAAAAAAACTTTTTTTTTAATTTTTATTTTTTAATCCCATATGTTTACTCTGATCCTGGAACTTTGTCATTTTGACCTTCTCTGCTGATTAAAATATTCTTCATCATCAGCACCTCCTGCTCTCCTCTCCTGGTGGTCTCTCCGGAAGGGGTCTTCTCTAGCTCTTCTAGCAGAGAATGGGCACTTCCCCTCTACCCCTGTTGCCAGACCAACCTTACCTATTGTGCAGGGTCAGGTCGGCCTGGCCTTTTATCTGTTGTTCTCTTCTGAGTGGTTAGTTTTTCATAGATTCCGTTGTTTGCTTTTGTCAGGATTTACCCTGGACTATCAAAACCCTTATCTTGTGCCAGTGAATCCTAAGAAACAGACCTGATGAGAGAACCAGAAACTCGAACAGATCATATTTATCCTAAATGTTCCGTCCAAAATAAAGAATACATTTCTGAGGAGCCTCAAGATGTCTGAGAAGGGAAGTTTCACCAACTCTGTCACGTAGGGCCATCAATTCTGATTCTGTGTCAATTTTCCTGCTTTCCCAGCTAATAATTCTCTACCTCAGAAAGCCCACTCTCAACCGTTTCCTCTCTCAAAGGCAGTTGCTCTTAGAGTCTGCACATGGCACTTGGGGCCTGCTGTCATTGGCTACTGCCCTCTGTACCTTGGGTCTAACAGCTTCGGGGCATCAAGATGAAATCGTCTCTTGTTCTAAGACTTAATATAGTTTGGGGCACATGGTAAGCAATAATCACTTTTTTAGTTGATCCAAGTTATCGACCTTTCTTAATTATTCTAGTACCACAATTTACTTGTTCTAAGATTTGCCCTCCCTCCCCATTCTAATAACTCTTGCACTTGATGACATATCCTAGTTTAACTGACAGCATTTCTCTTTCTTAGTCGAACATAAACTATAGTGCATCTTACCCTTGATCAAAGCTAGGTTGCAATTAAATACTCTATTATGGTTACGATTCTGATATTTGAAATCCTCCGGTAGCTCCCTGTGCGCCCACAATGTAGTACCTCACCTTCTCGGCATAGTATACAAACCAGCTCACCCCCAGTGTTAACCTTGGGGCCTAGTCTCCATCCCCAGTTGATGCTGCCAGATCAGCTGCCCGTTGTCCTGAACTTGCTGTAGATTCCCGAATGCACTGTGCTGCCTCCTGGCACTTTGAAACTGACACACTCATCCCCATTCTTCGCTATGCCCTTGTCTATCACCTCCCCTCAAAATCTGTTCCTGAGTGCCTTTTTCCAGCTCCAATCTACCCTTGGCAGTCTTTTATCTCCCTGTGGTAAAACCTGTCACACTGCACCATGGACATGCCCGTTGTCCCCCTGAGAAGAGAAAAGGGAAAGTGAGGGCCCCCCAGCATTTGCAGCTCTAGTGCAGAGCCCCATGCCTGGCTTGCAGGAAATGCCAGATCATGAAGACAAACGGAGATCATCCTCTGGCTAAAACCAGCTCTTCTTTGCCTACCGCAGGATCTGGATCAATACAGAGCATCCCGTTATTATTGCTGTTTTTCTAGGGATTTTTTACCCATATATTTCCCAGGTCTTGACTCTTTTTGTAGCACTTTAATTCAGGCTTCAACCACTTCCTAGTCAGATCAGGTGAAATCATTTTCCTTCCCATATCCTCGGTGTATTTCACACCTAGTAAATCTTTTTTGAAAGATCTTATTTACACATTGAACGATCAAAAGTAGGTAGAGAGGCAGGCAGAGAGAGGGGTGGGGGAGCAGGCTCCCCGCTGAGCAGATAGCCCGATGTGGGGCTCCATCCCAGGACCCTGAAATCATGACCTGAGCCGAAGGCAGAGGCCTAAACCACTGAGCCACCCAGGAGCCCCCATATCTCGTAATTTTTAATCAACGTGCAAAAAGTATTGTACATATTGATGAAGTTCAAACAAATTCTGTGAAACCGTAGATGGACTTAAAGATACTATTATGTATCAAATATTGTAAAAATTAAGCAAGGAAATAGCAAACATAAAATAACCAAAGCATACAAACTTGGGTAGATACAATAGGTGTGATCATGTTCTACTTCATAAAGAGATGAGTTAATAGATAAATAGAAGTAACTAGACTTTTTAGACGTTAATAAAACTTTGCCTGTTATTTCTTAGCTATATAAAATATATGGTTTTCTAACAAAAACGCTTATCTTAAAATTATTTAAAAATAAATTTCAGGCTACTCATAAGGTTCTATTTACTTTTCCACTGAAGGAAAAGCTGGTTGTTGTAGTTGTAGTTGTTTGTTTGTTTTAGTCTCCTCCTAGTTTTTATTATTATAATGTGGAAGGAGGAATGTTAGATTGAAAAGTGAATTATTTTATAGACAAAATTCATTACTTGATTCACCTCCTGGTACAGCAGATGGAACTCCTGAAAACATGCCCTTTTGCCTTACAGAAGAGTAACAGTTATGCTTACTTCCGAAGCGTGCTTGGTGGTGGCCCTAAATAGTGACACCATAGTAAACATTTTGAATATTTGCAATTAATTTTTATAGTCATAGGGCTCCAAAAGGCACTGCTGGTCTCTTAGCAGGTATTTCAATAAAGCTAAAAGTTTCCTGACTGTTTAAAAATATTAACAAGGCACAAAATATGGCAGAAGTATTGTCCTCAGATATTATTTTTTTCCATATGCTCCTGATCCAAACATGATGAGTTATTTTTTTAAATTTATTTATAAAAGATTTTATTTATTTCTTTGACAGAGATCACAAGTAGGCAGGGTCAGGCAGAGTGAGAGGGGGGAAGCAGGCTCCCTGTTGAGGTGAGAGCCCGATGTGGGACTTGATCCAAGGATTCTGGGATCATGACCTGATCCGAAGGCAGAGGCTTTAACCCACTGAGCCACCCAGGTGCCCCCATGACAAGTTATTTTTTTTAAAGATTTTATTTATTTATTTGAGAGAGAGAGATTACAAGTAGGCAGAGAGGCAGGCAAAGAGAGAGAGGAGGTAGCAGGCTCCCCGTTAAGCAGAGAGCCCAATGTGGGGCTCCAACCCAGGACCCTGAGATCATGACCTGAACTGAAGACAGCGGCTTAACCCACAAGCCACCCAGGAACCCGACAAGTTATTTTTGATAGATATATATACAATGTATTTTCCAGTTATAAGACAAATGGTTCTGCTCTTTTTAACCTTTTTTAAAAATTACATAATTTTTTTAAATTTAAATTTTATTTTTTAATGTTTTACTTTTTTTTTCTTTTTTTTAAAAAGATTTTATTTATTTATTTGACAGACAGAGATCACAACTAGGCAGAGAGACAGGCAGAAAGAGAGAGAGAGAGAAGCAGGCTTCCTGCGGAGCAGAGAGCCCGATGCAGGGCTCAATTCCAGGACCCTGAGATCATGACCTGAGCCGAAGGCAGCAGCCCAAACCACTGAGCCACCCAGGCACCCCAATGTTTTACTTTTCAATATACTACTTAGAATATAAAACCTATTCCATTTTGTAAGATGGTTACCATTTAAAAAATGTTAATTTTCTCATTGTGTCTTCCCCTCTCATTGCTTTATTTTGAATAAAACATTTCACAATAAACATAACTGATGCTTTCCTTTTGATGGTCCCTCTGTTGGTCATATTTTATATGAGCCATGACAATTAGTTTTACAACATTTATTCATGTTTGTTGATATGTTTTATCATAACTAATTTTCCCTCCCTTATCTAGATTCCCCAGCTTTCAGACAGGTGAACACTTCAATAAACCATACCCAAGGGATGTATCAAGTACTTCTTAGACATTCTCTCAGATCCTTGACTTCTCATTTTGCCTAGGGATTTGCAATAGGTTCTGCCAGAGGCACCACTGTGACAACTGATGTCCATGGTCTATCTCCTGCTAAGCTCAAGAGGTCACTGGTTTCCAAGTTTATCTATACAATTAATGCACTCCATCAAGTTCTTTTTTTTTTAATATTAGCAAACTTATTTTAAAGTTTATATGGAGAGGCAAAGACTCACAATAGTCAACATAGTGTTGAAGGAGAACAAAGCCTGAGGACTGACTTCAAAGTTTACCATAACGATGGGGCGCCTGGTTGGCTCAGTGGGTTAAGCTTCTGACTTTGGCTCAGGTCATGATCCCAGGGGCCTGGGACCGAGTCCCGTATTGGGCTCTCTGCTCAGCAGGGAGCCTGCTTCTCCTCATTTCTCTCTCTGTCTGTCTCTCTGCCTATTTGTGATCTCTCTCTCTGTCAAATAAATAAATAAACCTTTAAAAAAAGTATACCATAACGATAATTGGAAGCAAGATATTGTAATACCACAGAAAGACTAGATTAAAGGAACAGAATATATATTATCAATTATATTTTATATTTAATATAAAAGCAAAAGCAATACAAGAGAGCAAAATACAATCTTTTAAACAAATGGTTCTGGAGTAATGGTGAAGCTAAATGTAAAAATATAAAATAAAAATAAAATAAATAATAAAATAAAATAAATCCAGGCAGATATCATACACTCTTCACAAAAATTAACTCAGATTAAATTATAAACCTAAACATGAAACATGTAGAAGGTAATATAGAAGAAAATTTAAATGACCTTGGTTTTGGAAATAACTTTAGCTACAAAAGCACAAGCACTGAATTTAAAAATGTCTACTCTGTGAAACAATGCCAAGAGAATGAAAAGGCAAAGCACAGACTGTGAGAAAAAATTTGCAAAATACACATCTGGCAAAGGACTGTTAATCAAAAAGACACAAAGACCCCTTAAAACTCAACAATCGTGGATAAACCTGATTACAAATGAGCCAAAGACCTTAGCAGATACCTCATAAAATAAATAATTACAGATGGCAAATAAGCATATAAAAAGATGCTTCACATCATATGTCATCAGGAAGATGCAAATTAAAACAAAAAAGAGACACCAGTACATACCCAGAATCCAGAACACTGACAACAGAACACGAAATGTTGGTGAGGATGTGGAGCAACAGGAATGTTCTTCCATGTCTATTGAGAATAAAGAATAGAAAGCAACTTGGCAGTTTCTTACCAAACTAAACATATTCTTGCCAGATGATTCAGCAGTAGCAGTTCTTGGTATTTATCCAAAGAAGATGAAACCTATACCCACAAAGATGTCTATAGTAGTTTTATTCATTACTGACAAAAGCTTGAAAAAACAAGATATCCTTCCATAGGTGAAAGGTCAAATAAAGTGTAATACATGCAAACAATGGAATCTTATTTAATGCTAGAGAAATGAATAACCAAGCCATGAAAAGATATGGATATAAATATTTAATAAATATTTGATTTTAGGCTTCTACCAGTCTATCAATAGTATTAGTATATTTTAACAGTGAATGCTCAGCATTCACGAATTTACCTAATAAAATATTTTGGGTTCCATATTTTAAATACTTCAACCTCTATGATTATATTCCTAATAATTTTGAATTGGGGTAAATAAAACTTAATTTTTTGTAACTTGTTTCTTATTGCAAAAGAGCTCAATGAAATTTTAGAAAATAAAAATTTACCAAAAAAAAGTTTAGTTTACTATTGCCAAATAATTTAAAACTTTACCTTATATTCAAATACATATATTTTTCTAAATTGATTTATAGGCTACTAAAACCAAAAACTTTTAGTTATACTAGATTTCATATCATGCACTCAATGCCAGAAAGCCATCTGGCGATGACTTGTCTTAAATAGAGTTAAGATGGATGTTATTACAATGCAAGATGGAAACAAAGATAGTATAACAATTGAGTGTTACATAACTTTTCTGTTTTGAGCAAGTTACTAATCTACAAAAGGCTTTTATCGGTGACACACTTGGGAATTTAACAAAACTTTTAAACTAGCATGTGCGACTCATTCCTAGAAAACAACACAATCAATAACACTTTCTTTAGATGAAATCATGACTATTTCTCCATTTGAATAAAAAAGGGAGCAACCCCAATAAGTTTATTGAACATGAAAAGTTGAAATGCTATAATGATCCTAAGGAATTAAATGAACCAGTCAAGAATTACAAAAAAAAGTATATAAATTACCAAAGTGTTTGTATAATTGGAATGTACAACTGCCCATTATCGTTCAATAGTGTAGGCTTGTACAAGAACTCTATAAAAGAACTCCACTTCTAAACCGTGGAAAATATGTTCCGTTTCCCCCTATATACATCTATTAAGCCATTCATTTAGCTTTTAAAATATCCACTTAATACAGGCTTTTACTCATTTGCACAAAGACCGAGGAAGTGAAGGAGGGTGTTATACAAATATTAAAGGAAAAGATTGCTCTAGGCAGAGCAAGTAAGTATATAGACTTTGTGTGAACAGCTGGTCTGTTACTTTTGAGGAAAAGCAAGGAGGCCAATCAGGAGTTCATAGTGGTGGAGAGAGGAAGAACGTATTGATGTATGACCCTCTAGTACATTGAAACGCCTTCAGTTTTTATTTAATATGAAAGGGGAAGATACCAAAAGACTTTCAAAAGCAGAATAAAATCATCTGACTTGATTTTTAGGTTAAGTTGCTGTACCAAAATAAATTTGCAAGGAGAAAGGAGTGCAGTATGTGTGGAAGTGGGGTTATCAATCAAGTCAATAATTCAGGAACATATGATGGTGTTTTTAGCATACTGGGTGGTAATAGAAGTGGTGAGGTATGGTTTTTATTTTGTATCTATTTTGATGGTGAATATTCTGGTGAACAGGATGGGGTATGTGCAGGACAGACAATATCAACATTTATTTTACCTGCACAAACAGAAGGGTGGAGTCTTCATTCCCTGATATGGAGAGAATTCTGAGTTCAAATGTTCTTTCTGATTAAATGGCATAGTGATGATGAGGATTTAGTCAGACAGTGAAAGACAGCAGTAAGCATAGTGTTAAGCGGTAAGACATTATAATACATTTGGACATCAAAAAAAGTTGTGTTGGATCACCTGTTTATGTTAGTAAATAAATAAATAAAGCTTCCTGGGGTTCTGATAGTGGTAAAGAAGACTACTATATGATCCAAAGGGGCACGTGCACCAAATGTTTATAGCAGCAACATCCACAATAGCCAAACTATGGAAAGAACCTAGATGCCCATCAACAAATGAATAATATATATATATATATATATATATATATATATATATATATATATGTGATGGAATACTATGCAGCCATCAAAAGAAATGAAATCTTGCCATTTGCGATGACATGGATGGAACTAGAGGGTATTATGCTTAGCAAAATAAGTCAACCAGAGAAAGAGACTATCATATGATTTCCCTGATATGAGGAAATGGAGGTGCAATGTGGTGGGTTTGGGGGACAGGAAAAGAGTAAATGAAACAAGATGGGATCGAGAGGGAGACAAACCATAAGAGACTCTTAATCTCACAAAACAAACTGAGAGTTGCCAGGGGTTGGGGAGGGTAAGGAGAGGGTGGTGGGGTTTTGAACATTGGGGAGGGTGTGTGCTTGGTGAGTGCTGTGAAGTGTGTAAACCTGGCGATTCACAGACCTGTACCCCTGGGGCTAATAATACATTATATGTTAATTAAAAAAGAAGAAGAAGAAGACTACTATTAATCCAATGCTATGGTTTTCAGCAAAGAGTGTGTAATCAGGCATATTTTATTAAAGTATCCAAGTAAAATGATGGTCGAACATTGGAATAACAGAAAACATAAAAATCAGAGATTTTAAAAAGAGATATGGGACAGTGTACAGAATATAGTCAATGATATTATAATAGTGTTATATGGTGACAGATGGTGGCTATATTTGGAGTGATCATAGAATAATGTATGGAGATATTGAAAACCTGAAACCAATGTAACACTGAATATCAACTATACTCAAATAAAAGAGTAGTAAAAATAAAACATTTAAATTTAAAAAGATAAAAAGAGGGACAAGAATTTGAAAAGTGAATTCAAAAAGAGTAAAGATGAGGCTAAGACATACTCTGAACCTTGAGGAAAACACCATTTTGAAAATTCTTCCCATTTTGAGAAAACTCAAATGAATCAATACCATAAAAGAACCAATTTTCACTGATAGATGTAATGAATTCTCAAGAAATAATTTTATGACAGGATAATTCTTCCCTCTGAAACAGCATACAGAAACCAGGGAAAACACTTGGAAGCAAAATAAACTATACTGAAAATAAGAATCAGGAAAAAGGTAAGTGATGAAAGATAAGAAAATTAGACCTGCGACAGAGATCTAGTGAAGAGAATTTTTAGCTTGTGGTTTAATGTTTTTGAGGATAATCTAGAGTTCATAACTGCCTTGAGACAGGCCGATTGTAGGCAGTTTAGGCAGACCCCTAAGACAGGCCTACTTTGGGCAGGTGGTGTTGGAGGAGGCCATTGGGCTGGACAAAGACAAATCCAACCATTTGACTAAAGTGTCTGTGAAGATGTTGAAGTCAGATGCAACAGAGAAAGACCTGTCAAACCTAATCTCAGAAATGGAGATGATGAAGATGATTGGACAGCACAAGGACACCATCAACCTGCTGGGTCCTGCACACAGGACGGTCCTTTGTACACTCTCACGCAATATGCCTCCAAAGAAAACATTCAGGAGTACCTGCAGGCCCAGAGGCCTCCTGACCTGGAGTACTGTTACAATATCAGCCACAATGCAGCAGAGCAACTCTCCTCCAAGGACCTGGCATCCTGTGCCTATCAGGTAGCCTGAGGCATGGAGTACCTTGCCTCCAAGAAGTGCAAACACCAAGACCTGGCCACCAGGGAAGTGCTGGTGACAAAGGACAACATGATGAAGATCTCAGACTTCAGCCTTGTCAGAGATGTCACCACATCAGTTACTATAAAAAGACAACCAACTGTGGACTGCCTGTGAAGTGGATGATTCCTAAGACCATGTTTGTCCAGATCTACATCCACGAGAGTGACTTCTGGACTTTTGGGGTGATCCTGTGCAAAATCTTCACTCTGGAAGCCTCCCATATCCTGGAGTGCCTGTGGAGGTGGTTTTCAATCTGCTGAAGGAGTCATTTGATGGATAAGCCAATAAGTGCACCAGGGAGTTATACAATAATACAATACAATAATAATACAATAATTAGGAGAGGCTGGCATGTGGTACCTTCAAGCTGCTGGTAGAAGACCTGGATCATACTGTGGCCTTGACCTCCAACCAGGAGAACCCGGACCTGTCCTTGGCCCTGGAACAATACTGTCTATGCTTTCCCAACACCCAAAGCTCCACCTGCTCCTCAGAGAAGAATTCCACCTTCTCTCATGTGCCGTTGCCCAGGGAGGCCTATCTGGCCTGACACCCAGCGCAGCTTGCCAATGGTGGACTCAAATGACTAGTATCCCTATTACTCCTGTCCAGATTCCATCATAACCTGTAACTATTACCCCCAACCCTCCCTGAAAGACTCACTGCCTTCTCCTTTGTCCCTTTCCTACTGGCAGGAGTCAGCTGCCTACCTGAGGCCTTCACCCCCTTGAAGTTCACCTCTCTTCCCCTTCCTCTTCCTCCTCCTTACAACCTGCTCATGAAAGAAAGGCACAGAGAGGCAGGTACTTGCTCATGGCTACTTCCTTCCCTCCCATATGTTGGACCAAGACCCCTCCCTGGCATCTGGTACTGCCTGGACGTCGAGGGAGTGGGAGATGAGGCATGCCAGTGAAAGCTGTCGGAGCTCTCCGGTTTTGGTTTTGTCTGCTTAGCATAACATGTAAGACTGAGTTCTGGTGGCAGGGACCTAGTCCTTGGGGCTATAGCACTAGCGAGGGGAGGTCAACTGCTCTGGGCCTTGGCTAAGAGCAACCCCTGCTCCAGAGATATGGTGCCAAGGGCTTATTAATTATGATACTAATTTGCTTTGCTGACCAAATGCCTGGTATCAACAGATGGGAAGGCAAAGACTGGAAGCAGTGTTGTGACCATGGGGTCCAGCCCCAAACTATGAAGAAAACACAAAGTGTATAAATCTGAGTAAGTATATATTTACACACCTCTTTAAATAGGTTGTTATCAAAGATTTAATCAATGGGTAATATGCTTCTCATGGCTGGGAAGCACCAGTTGCCATATATTAAAAACAAAGGAAAGAGGTGTCTGGGTGGCTTCCTCCGTAAGTGTCCCTTCTTTTCAGGTCATGATCCCAGGGTCCTGGGATGGAGCCCACATCAGGCTCTCTGCTCAGTAGGAAACCTGCTTCTCCTTTTCCCTCTGCCCTGCTTATAGTTCCTCTTCCTGTCTCTCTGTCTGTCAAATAAATAAAATATTTAAAAAAAAAGAAACAAAATGTTTTTAAAAGTTCTTTTTTTTTTTTTTTTAATTTTCTAGGGGTGCCTGGATGACTCAGTTGTTTAAGCAGATGTTTGCCTTTGGCTGAGGTCATGATTCCAGTGTACAGGGATCCAGCCCTACATGGGACTACTTGCACCCCAAGGAGCTTGCTTCTTCCTCTCCCTTTGCACGTTATTCCTCCCGCTTGTGTGCTTCCTCTCTCTCTCTCTCTTGCTGTCAATAAACAAATAAAATCTTTACTAAATAAATTAACAAATAAACCTATTTTCAGTTTAGGTCCCTTAACAAAAATGGCTACTGCTTCATTTAAAAAAAAAAAAAAAGATAATTTAGAAAGATGTTTCCAGTGCTAAAAAGTTGGGTTTTTTTTTCAGGATTAAATATAGAAGTGCTTTATAAAGTAAAAGGAAAACTATGCTATATTAACACTAATCAACTATAACTTTGGTGGTTATATCAAGATAATGAAAAGTGATTTTAAAGCAAATTTCATTATCAGACATAAAGATCAAGTCAAAATTACAGAGGAGTAAAAGGATGAATTTATCAGGGAGTATAATAATTCTTGACTTTTAATACTTAATAACAGATTTGGGGATATATAGGGAAAAACTAAGAACAAAAATCATAACTTCTACCTTAGAAGAGAAATGGAAAAAAGTCTCAACACCTTTATTTTGAGATTATATAGACAAATGGTCATCAAATTGGTAAGATATGTAAGACTTGAACAAAATTATCAACTAACTAGATATGCTTGATATTACAGATCACTCCCAACAACCGCAGACTACATATATATTAAGCCATGATTTTCTTTGCAAAGGTCAACATTGATAATGCTCTAGTCATACCTCCGTGTACCAGGAAAGAATTAGCATATTTCTTGAAAGACACAGCTATCAAAGCTCCATTGAGAAACCATAATGATGGAGAAGGGATTTGCAAATTATATATCTGATAATGGACATCTACTCTGTTTATTAAAAAATGAATAAAAATAAAATACCTTACTAAAACCAAACAGAGTATCCAATTTTACATGTAAAGAAAATTATTGAAGAGACATGTCACCAAAAGGATATGGATAGCTTATAAGCACATGACAAATTTCTCAACATTTAGATATTAAAGAAATACAAATTAAAATCATAATGAGACATGCTTACATATCTATTAGAATGGCTAAAATTATAAAGGCTATTTACTTCGTCTGAGCTAGATTGAGAAGCAACAAAAAATCTAAACTGTTGTTGGCATATATCATGATACCACCACTTTGGAAAAGAGTTTGAAATATTTTTTTAAATGCAAAATACGTTGCAGTTACACAAATAGCCATTTTACTTCTAGG
Organism: Mustela nivalis; assembly: GCF_964662115.1. Taxonomy (NCBI): domain Eukaryota; kingdom Metazoa; phylum Chordata; class Mammalia; order Carnivora; family Mustelidae; genus Mustela; species Mustela nivalis. The sequence goes on from NW_028135663.1 coordinate 45,070, forward strand.
CATTTAACCAAGAGAAACAAACCCTATGTTCATACAAGGACTTGTATATGAATTTCATAGCAGCTTTATTTTTAAGAATTGAAAACAGTGGAAATGTTCATCAATGTCCATCAATAGAGCAAAGACAAATTATGATCTATTCATTAAAGAGATTACTATTCAACATCAAAATGAACTATTTACAATTGGAGATTCTCTTAGTAATGATGCTGAGAAAAGAAAAGCCAGGCAATAAATAGTATATACTGTGTGATTCCATGACTATAAAAAAATCTAGAAAATACAAATTTATATATAGTCACAGTCTTCAAATATATTGGTGTGATTTTAGTGCCTTCTTCTGTGCTCTCATAGCTTCCTACACTTGGATCTCCGAGCATTTGTTACACCATGTGAAAATATGAACTCTTTTCCTTTATTATGTCTTACAAGAAAAAGAATCCTTGAAATTTTATGGACATTTGTACTCTCAGTTATAAGCAGAAATTCTATCATACAGTAAATTTCCAAATATAAAAGCCAGACTTCTAAGCTTTTACCTGATCTAGCCACTCATGTGACCTCTGTGACCTCTTTCCCTGCTACTCTTCAGTCCCTCACAGTGGCCTCCTTGCTATTCCTCAGATCTGCCAGGCACGATCCAACCTTATGGCCTTCAAGATAGCCAATTCCTTTGTCTGGAGTGACCTTATTGCTGATAGTTCTGGGCAAATTCATCACCTTTCCATACGTTTGTTCAATTGTCAGCTTCATTGTAACTACCCTGATCTTCCTATTAAAATTCTTACCTCCCCATTCCCTGCCTAGCAACCTTGATTTTTCTCACCCTGATCTAATTTTTCTTTTTCCCCATTGTACTCATCATTTTTGAATACACTATGCAATTTTTATTCAGGTTTATACGTTTTAATTTTCTCACCCATTCAAATAAACGTTCTACAAATCCAAGTATTTCATTTACCAGTGTAGTATGAAGTAATATCTGCCATAAAATAGGTTCAATAGACAATTGGTAAATTTCAGAAAAAACTAATGTTGAGAGTATACTGAATTTCATAAGTCATATCAATATTTTTTTCCAAAAAATAAACTATGTGAAACATACCTTAAATTTACTTTCAAAATATTTTATAGCATATAATGGACAATATACATAAGCCTTAAAGAAACAATCATATAAATAACGATTTCATACCTACTTAAAAACTGCATAATACCACACTCCTAGATCCTCTCTGAATGCTCTAAAATAACCCTTCAAAAGAAATACATTTTTAAAAATTACAGATTTTTTTGGCAAATAATTTAATAAAATAAAAGTTTCATTCATCTATGTAGATCATAATAAATGTTTTTAATAAGCATGAAATTATAACTCTGAAGTGTGCTAAAATGAAACCACCTGCTAAGGGTGAGAGAACAAAAATAAACATCATTTTTCCAAATAAGAGGAATTTATTACCTTTGAATCAAAGCATGTGGATTTGTTCAAAGTGGCAATAAAGGAATATGGAAACACAATCCATAGAAAGTCATATTTTAGATTTCTAAAAGACTTCAAAGTGAAGAGTATACATTTTTTAAATGCTACATAATGCTACATAATGACAAGATGACAGGTTGTGACAAATAGCATTTTAAAAGCTCTACTCATAATGGAACTGAAAGTGTCATTTCCCTATAATTTTATATATGTCATTAATTTACAATATCTGGATACAACATATTACCAAACAGATGTTCATCAAAGACTAAATTATTTTTAATGGAACATAATATTTTGAACCTACATCTATTAATCATTTTTTTGATCTAACATTTATAGTCTCGCTAAACAATTTATCAGTTGTCGACAAAATTAAAAAAAAATAGGATAAAAAGTCGTGTTTGGAAAAGTAGATTTTCTTTGAACTTTGCAACTAAATGAAAATATTTGCTGATATTTTTAAAACTTTAAATGTAATTTTATATATATCTGACCTATCAGATGATATAAAATTTTTGGAGAAAATATGACATATTTTTTTGATCTTGGTTGAAGGTATTAATAAAGAGCAACTGCTTGTATTATTTGTATTGTGATATCTTAGTTAATAAACATGAATAACTGGTATAAAATATGTTTTTTAAAAAATTTTATTTAGTTACTTGACAGAGATCACAGGAAGGCAGAGAGGCAGGCAGAGAGAGAGAGGAATGGAAGCAGGCTCCCTGCTGAGAAGAGAGCCCACTGTGGGACTCAATCCCAGGAACCTGGAATCATAACCTGAGCCGAAGGCAGGGAATTTAACCCTCTGAGCCACCCAGGCACTCTAAAATATGATTTTTTTATATACAGAATTATAGTTCTTGCCAAAATATGGAACTAGCTGGAACTGAATGCCTCCTTCAAAGTCAGCTCTTTAAAAATTATGCAAGTTTAATATAGAACTATATCAGATATGAACCAAAAACAAAGAAATGATGATAAATTCCTTAAAAGACTCAAAGTTGTTCTTGACTGGTACGTTTCAAGCTCTATTCCTGGTTTGAGGACAGTTTTTAACAGGCTTGTCACTGTAGAAATCAGCTGGATGTTTAGAGGCTATCAGAACTGTGCAAAAACCTTGAAGGGGTAAAGATTGAAAATCCTTTAGAGAGATTAGCTCCCTAAGGCATTACTCATCCACACATTTTCCTCCAAACAATTAAGGCTGATGGATGAGGGGCACCTGAGGGGCTCTCTCATCACGTGGGTGGTGGGTTAAGCCTCTGCCTTCATCTCAAGTCATGGTCTCTGGGTCCTGGGATCCAGCCCCACATCCGGCTCTGCTCAAAAGGAAGCCTGCTTCCCTCCCTGCTTGCCTGCCTCTCTGCTTACTTGTAATCTCTCTCTCTCTCTCTCTGTGTCCAATAAATAAATAAAATCTTAAAAAAAAGGCTGATGGATGATAAATTATGAAAACTGCTCCCTCCAAATGATGCTTCTTCATAAGGTTTTAAGAATTTAAAATTGTAAGAATTTAAAATTGAAACTTGATCGTAGGATTTATCTTATACAATAACAACAAGTGATGGCAGTTATTATTAGTTCTGAAGTATTTGTGATTCTGAATTCTTGGCCTCATTAGTAAATTTATTTTTAATAAATTATTTAATATATAATAATATATATAATATATATAATATATATTATATATAACATATATAATATATATAATAAATTCATTCATTCATTCATTATTTATTTATTTATTATTTATTATTATAATTTATTCATTTATTAACTCAAACACAAGAAAATGAATGACCTGATTGAAAAATTGGCAAGGACTGGAACAGACACCTCACTTAAGAAGATATTGAGATGGCAATAATGATATGAACAGATGCTGTGATGATCCACAGCATGTCTAATTAAGGAATTGTAAATTAAAAGAACATGAGGGGCGCCTGGATGGCTTAGTGGGTTAAGCCGCTGCCTTTGGATCAGGTCATGATCTCAGGGTCCTGGGATCGAGTTCCACGTTGGGCTCTCTGCTCAGGAGGAGCCTGCTTCCCTTTCTCTCTCTCTCTGACTGCCTCTCCGTCTTCTTGTGATCTCTCTCTGTCAAATAAATAAATAAAATCTTTTTTAAAAATAAATAAATAAATAAGACAATGATATATCACTACACATCTATTAGAATGGCTAAAATCCAAAATACTGACAACATAAAATGCTTTTGACGATGAGGAACAAGAGAAACTCTCATTCATTCACCTAAAGGATATGGATGGCTTATAAGCACATGACAAATTTCTCAACATTTAGACATTAAAGAAATACAAATTAAAATCATAATGAGACATGCTTACATATCTATTAGAATGGCTAAAATTATAAAGGCTAATTGTACTTCGTCTGAGCTAGATTGAGAAGCAACAAAAAATCTAAACTGTTGCTGGCATATATCATGATACCACCACTTTGGAAAATAGTTTGAAAATTTTTTTAAATGCAAAATACGTTGCAGTTACACCAATAGCCATTTTACTTCTACACATTTAACCAAGAGAAACAAACGCTATGTTCGTACAAGGACTTGTATATGAATTTCATAGCAGCTTTATTTTTAAGAATTGAAAACAGTAGAAATGTTCATCAATGTCCATCAATAGAGCAAAGACAAATTATGATCTATTCATTAAAGAGATTACTATTCAACATCAAAATGAACTATTTACAATTGGAGATTCTCAAAGTAATGGTGCTGAGAAAAGAAAAGCCAGGCAATGAATAGAATATACTGTGTGATTCCATGACTATAAAAAAAATCTAGAAAATACAAATTTACATAAAGTCACAGTCATCAAATATATTGGTGTGATTTTAGTGCCTTCTTCTGTGCTCCCATAGCTTCCTACACTTGGATCTCCAAGCATTTGTTACACCATGTGAAAATATGAACTCTTTTTCTTTATTCTGTCTTACCAGAATAAGAATCCTTGAAATTTTATGGACATTTGAACTCTCAGTTATTAGTAGAAATTCTATCACACAGTAAGTTTTCAAATATAAAGCCACAGTTTTACAATGACTTCTAAGCTTTTACATGATGTAGCCACTCATTTAACCTCTGTGATCTCTTTCCCTGCTACTCTTCAGTCCCTCACAGTGGCCTCCTTGCTATTCCTCAGATCTGCCAGGCATGATCCAACCTAATGGCCTTCAAGATAGCCAATTCCTTTGTCTGGAGTGACCTTATTGCTGATAGTTCTGGGCAAATTCATCACCTTTCCATACGTTTGTTCAATTGTCAGCTTCATTGTAACTAACCCGATCTTCCTATTAAAATTCTTACCTCCCCATCCCCTGCCTAGCAACCTTGATTTTTCTCATCCTGATCTAATTTTTCTCTTTCCCCATTGCACTCATCATTTTTGAATGCACTATGCAATTTTTATTCAGGTTTATAGCTTTTAATTGTCTCACCCATTAAAATAAACGTTCTACAAATCCAAGTATTTCATTTACCAGTGTAGTCTGAAGTAATATCTGCCATATAATAGACAGTAGACAATTGGTAAATTTCAGAATAAATTAATGTTGAGAATATACTGAATTTCATAAGTCATTTCAATATTTTTTTCAAAAAATAAACTATGTAAAACATACCTTAAATTTACTTTCAAAATATTTTAGAGCATATAATGAACAAAAGAAGACAAAAGAAGACCAAAAAAAACCCAAAATAAGCAAAAGCCTCAAAGAAACAATCATATGAATAACCATTTCAAACCTACTTAAAAATTGCATAATACCACACTCCTAGATCCTCTCTGAATGCTCTAAAATAACCCTTCAAAAGAAATACATTTTTTAAAATTACAGATTTTTTGGCAAATAATTTAATAAAATAAAAATTTCATTCATCTATGTAGATCATAATAAATGTTTTTAATAAGCATAAAATTATAACTCTGAAGTGTGCTAAAATGAAACCACCTGCTAAGGGTGAGAGAACAAAAATAAACATCATTTTTCCAAATAAGAGGAATTTATTACCTTTGAATCAAAGCATGTGGATTTGTTCAAAGTGGCAATAAAGGAATATGGAAACACAATCCATAGAAAGTCATATTTTAGATTTCTAAAAGACTTCAAAGTGAAGAGTATACATTTTTTAAATGCTACATAATGCTACATAATGACAAGATGACAGGTTGTGACAAATAGCATTTTAAAAGCTCTACTCATAATGGAACTGAAAGTGTCATTTCCCTATAATTTTATATATGTCATTAATTTACTATATTTGGATACAACACATTACCAAACAGATGTTCATCAAAGACTAAATCATTTTTAATGGAACATAATAATTTGAACCTACATCTATTAATCATTTTTTTCGATCTAACATTTATAGTCTCGCTAAACAATTGATCAGATATTGACAAATTTAAAAAAAATATAGGATAAAAAGTCGTGTTTGGAAAAGTAGATTTTCTTTGAAATTTGCATTTAAATGAAAATATTGCTGATATTTTTAAGACTTTAAATGTAATTTTATATATATCTGACCTATCAGATGATATAAAATTTTTGGAGAAAATATGACATATTTTTTTGATCTTGGTTGAAGGTATTAATAAAGAGCAACTGCTTGTATTATTTGTATTGTGATATCTTAGTTAATAAACATGAATAACTGGTATAAAATATGGTTTTTTTAAAGTTTATTTATTTACTTGACAGAGATCACAGGAAGGCAGAGGGGCAGGCAGAGAGAGAGGAATGGAAGCAGGCTCCCTGCTGAGCAGAGAGCCCACTGTGGGACTCAATCCCAGGAACCTGGAATCATAACAAAGAAATGATGATAAATTCCTTAAAAGACTCAAAGTTGTTCTTGACTGGTACGTTTCAAGCTCTATTCCTGGTTTGAGGACAGTTTTTAACAGGCTTGTCACTGTAGAAATCAGCTGGATGTTTAGAGGCTATCAGAACTGTGCAAAAACCTTGAAGGGGTAAAGATTGAAAATCCTTTAGAGAGATTAGCTCCCTAAGGCATTACTCATCCACACATTTTCCTCCAAACAATTAAGGCTGATGGATGAGGGGCACCTGAGGGGCTCTCTCATCACGTGGGTGGTGGGTTAAGCCTCTGCCTTCATCTCAAGTCATGGTCTCTGGGTCCTGGGATCCAGCCCCACATCCGGCTCTGCTCAAAAGGAAGCCTGCTTCCCTCCCTGCTTGCCTGCCTCTCTGCTTACTTGTAATCTCTCTCTCTCTCTCTCTCTCTCTCTCTCTGTGTCCAATAAATAAATAAAATCTTAAAAAAAAGGCTGATGGATGATAAATTATGAAAACTGCTCCCTCCAAATGATGCTTCTTCATAAGGTTTTAAGAATTTAAAATTGTAAGAATTTAAAATTGAAACTTGATCGTAGGATTTATCTTATACAATAACAACAAGTGATGGCAGTTATTATTAGTTCTGAAGTATTTGTGATTCTGAATTCTTGGCCTCATTAGTAAATTTATTTTTAATAAATTATTTAATATATAATAATATATAATATATATTATATATAACATATATAATATATATAATAAATTCATTCATTCATTCATTATTTATTTATTTATTATTTATTATTATAATTTATTCATTTATTAACTCAAACACAAGAAAATGAATGACCTGATTGAAAAATTGGCAAGGACTGGAACAGACACCTCACTTAAGAAGATATTGAGATGGCAATAATGATATGAACAGATGCTGTGATGATCCACAGCATGTCTAATTAAGGAATTGTAAATTAAAAGAACATGAGGGGCGCCTGGATGGCTTAGTGGGTTAAGCCGCTGCCTTTGGATCAGGTCATGATCTCAGGGTCCTGGGATCGAGTTCCACGTTGGGCTCTCTGCTCAGGAGGAGCCTGCTTCCCTTTCTCTCTCTCTCTGACTGCCTCTCCGTCTTCTTGTGATCTCTCTCTGTCAAATAAATAAATAAAATCTTTTTTAAAAATAAATAAATAAATAAGACAATGATATATCACTACACATCTATTAGAATGGCTAAAATCCAAAATACTGACAACATAAAATGCTTTTGACGATGAGGAACAAGAGAAACTCTCATTCATTCACCTAAAGGATATGGATGGCTTATAAGCACATGACAAATTTCTCAACATTTAGACATTAAAGAAATACAAATTAAAATCATAATGAGACATGCTTACATATCTATTAGAATGGCTAAAATTATAAAGGCTAATTGTACTTCGTCTGAGCTAGATTGAGAAGCAACAAAAAATCTAAACTGTTGCTGGCATATATCATGATACCACCACTTTGGAAAATAGTTTGAAAATTTTTTTAAATGCAAAATACGTTGCAGTTACACCAATAGCCATTTTACTTCTACACATTTAACCAAGAGAAACAAACGCTATGTTCGTACAAGGACTTGTATATGAATTTCATAGCAGCTTTATTTTTAAGAATTGAAAACAGTAGAAATGTTCATCAATGTCCATCAATAGAGCAAAGACAAATTATGATCTATTCATTAAAGAGATTACTATTCAACATCAAAATGAACTATTTACAATTGGAGATTCTCAAAGTAATGGTGCTGAGAAAAGAAAAGCCAGGCAATGAATAGAATATACTGTGTGATTCCATGACTATAAAAAAAATCTAGAAAATACAAATTTACATAAAGTCACAGTCATCAAATATATTGGTGTGATTTTAGTGCCTTCTTCTGTGCTCCCATAGCTTCCTACACTTGGATCTCCAAGCATTTGTTACACCATGTGAAAATATGAACTCTTTTTCTTTATTCTGTCTTACCAGAATAAGAATCCTTGAAATTTTATGGACATTTGAACTCTCAGTTATTAGTAGAAATTCTATCACACAGTAAGTTTTCAAATATAAAGCCACAGTTTTACAATGACTTCTAAGCTTTTACATGATGTAGCCACTCATTTAACCTCTGTGATCTCTTTCCCTGCTACTCTTCAGTCCCTCACAGTGGCCTCCTTGCTATTCCTCAGATCTGCCAGGCATGATCCAACCTAATGGCCTTCAAGATAGCCAATTCCTTTGTCTGGAGTGACCTTATTGCTGATAGTTCTGGGCAAATTCATCACCTTTCCATACGTTTGTTCAATTGTCAGCTTCATTGTAACTAACCCGATCTTCCTATTAAAATTCTTACCTCCCCATCCCCTGCCTAGCAACCTTGATTTTTCTCATCCTGATCTAATTTTTCTCTTTCCCCATTGCACTCATCATTTTTGAATGCACTATGCAATTTTTATTCAGGTTTATAGCTTTTAATTGTCTCACCCATTAAAATAAACGTTCTACAAATCCAAGTATTTCATTTACCAGTGTAGTCTGAAGTAATATCTGCCATATAATAGACAGTAGACAATTGGTAAATTTCAGAATAAATTAATGTTGAGAATATACTGAATTTCATAAGTCATTTCAATATTTTTTTCAAAAAATAAACTATGTAAAACATACCTTAAATTTACTTTCAAAATATTTTAGAGCATATAATGAACAAAAGAAGACAAAAGAAGACCAAAAAAAACCCAAAATAAGCAAAAGCCTCAAAGAAACAATCATATGAATAACCATTTCAAACCTACTTAAAAATTGCATAATACCACACTCCTAGATCCTCTCTGAATGCTCTAAAATAACCCTTCAAAAGAAATACATTTTTTAAAATTACAGATTTTTTGGCAAATAATTTAATAAAATAAAAATTTCATTCATCTATGTAGATCATAATAAATGTTTTTAATAAGCATAAAATTATAACTCTGAAGTGTGCTAAAATGAAACCACCTGCTAAGGGTGAGAGAACAAAAATAAACATCATTTTTCCAAATAAGAGGAATTTATTACCTTTGAATCAAAGCATGTGGATTTGTTCAAAGTGGCAATAAAGGAATATGGAAACACAATCCATAGAAAGTCATATTTTAGATTTCTAAAAGACTTCAAAGTGAAGAGTATACATTTTTTAAATGCTACATAATGCTACATAATGACAAGATGACAGGTTGTGACAAATAGCATTTTAAAAGCTCTACTCATAATGGAACTGAAAGTGTCATTTCCCTATAATTTTATATATGTCATTAATTTACTATATTTGGATACAACACATTACCAAACAGATGTTCATCAAAGACTAAATCATTTTTAATGGAACATAATAATTTGAACCTACATCTATTAATCATTTTTTTCGATCTAACATTTATAGTCTCGCTAAACAATTGATCAGATATTGACAAATTTAAAAAAAATATAGGATAAAAAGTCGTGTTTGGAAAAGTAGATTTTCTTTGAAATTTGCATTTAAATGAAAATATTGCTGATATTTTTAAGACTTTAAATGTAATTTTATATATATCTGACCTATCAGATGATATAAAATTTTTGGAGAAAATATGACATATTTTTTTGATCTTGGTTGAAGGTATTAATAAAGAGCAACTGCTTGTATTATTTGTATTGTGATATCTTAGTTAATAAACATGAATAACTGGTATAAAATATGGTTTTTTTAAAGTTTATTTATTTACTTGACAGAGATCACAGGAAGGCAGAGGGGCAGGCAGAGAGAGAGGAATGGAAGCAGGCTCCCTGCTGAGCAGAGAGCCCACTGTGGGACTCAATCCCAGGAACCTGGAATCATAACAAAGAAATGATGATAAATTCCTTAAAAGACTCAAAGTTGTTCTTGACTGGTACGTTTCAAGCTCTATTCCTGGTTTGAGGACAGTTTTTAACAGGCTTGTCACTGTAGAAATCAGCTGGATGTTTAGAGGCTATCAGAACTGTGCAAAAACCTTGAAGGGGTAAAGATTGAAAATCCTTTAGAGAGATTAGCTCCCTAAGGCATTACTCATCCACACATTTTCCTCCAAACAATTAAGGCTGATGGATGAGGGGCACCTGAGGGGCTCTCTCATCACGTGGGTGGTGGGTTAAGCCTCTGCCTTCATCTCAAGTCATGGTCTCTGGGTCCTGGGATCCAGCCCCACATCCGGCTCTGCTCAAAAGGAAGCCTGCTTCCCTCCCTGCTTGCCTGCCTCTCTGCTTACTTGTAATCTCTCTCTCTCTCTCTCTCTCTCTCTCTGTGTCCAATAAATAAATAAAATCTTAAAAAAAAGGCTGATGGATGATAAATTATGAAAACTGCTCCCTCCAAATGATGCTTCTTCATAAGGTTTTAAGAATTTAAAATTGTAAGAATTTAAAATTGAAACTTGATCGTAGGATTTATCTTATACAATAACAACAAGTGATGGCAGTTATTATTAGTTCTGAAGTATTTGTGATTCTGAATTCTTGGCCTCATTAGTAAATTTATTTTTAATAAATTATTTAATATATAATAATATATATAATATATATAATATATATTATATATAACATATATAATATATATAATAAATTCATTCATTCATTCATTATTTATTTATTTATTATTTATTATTATAATTTATTCATTTATTAACTCAAACACAAGAAAATGAATGACCTGATTGAAAAATTGGCAAGGACTGGAACAGACACCTCACTTAAGAAGATATTGAGATGGCAATAATGATATGAACAGATGCTGTGATGATCCACAGCATGTCTAATTAAGGAATTGTAAATTAAAAGAACATGAGGGGCGCCTGGATGGCTTAGTGGGTTAAGCCGCTGCCTTTGGATCAGGTCATGATCTCAGGGTCCTGGGATCGAGTTCCACGTTGGGCTCTCTGCTCAGGAGGAGCCTGCTTCCCTTTCTCTCTCTCTCTGACTGCCTCTCCGTCTTCTTGTGATCTCTCTCTGTCAAATAAATAAATAAAATCTTTTTTAAAAATAAATAAATAAATAAGACAATGATATATCACTACACATCTATTAGAATGGCTAAAATCCAAAATACTGACAACATAAAATGCTTTTGACGATGAGGAACAAGAGAAACTCTCATTCATTCACCTAAAGGATATGGATGGCTTATAAGCACATGACAAATTTCTCAACATTTAGACATTAAAGAAATACAAATTAAAATCATAATGAGACATGCTTACATATCTATTAGAATGGCTAAAATTATAAAGGCTAATTGTACTTCGTCTGAGCTAGATTGAGAAGCAACAAAAAATCTAAACTGTTGCTGGCATATATCATGATACCACCACTTTGGAAAATAGTTTGAAAATTTTTTTAAATGCAAAATACGTTGCAGTTACACCAATAGCCATTTTACTTCTACACATTTAACCAAGAGAAACAAACGCTATGTTCGTACAAGGACTTGTATATGAATTTCATAGCAGCTTTATTTTTAAGAATTGAAAACAGTAGAAATGTTCATCAATGTCCATCAATAGAGCAAAGACAAATTATGATCTATTCATTAAAGAGATTACTATTCAACATCAAAATGAACTATTTACAATTGGAGATTCTCAAAGTAATGGTGCTGAGAAAAGAAAAGCCAGGCAATGAATAGAATATACTGTGTGATTCCATGACTATAAAAAAAATCTAGAAAATACAAATTTACATAAAGTCACAGTCATCAAATATATTGGTGTGATTTTAGTGCCTTCTTCTGTGCTCCCATAGCTTCCTACACTTGGATCTCCAAGCATTTGTTACACCATGTGAAAATATGAACTCTTTTTCTTTATTCTGTCTTACCAGAATAAGAATCCTTGAAATTTTATGGACATTTGAACTCTCAGTTATTAGTAGAAATTCTATCACACAGTAAGTTTTCAAATATAAAGCCACAGTTTTACAATGACTTCTAAGCTTTTACATGATGTAGCCACTCATTTAACCTCTGTGATCTCTTTCCCTGCTACTCTTCAGTCCCTCACAGTGGCCTCCTTGCTATTCCTCAGATCTGCCAGGCATGATCCAACCTAATGGCCTTCAAGATAGCCAATTCCTTTGTCTGGAGTGACCTTATTGCTGATAGTTCTGGGCAAATTCATCACCTTTCCATACGTTTGTTCAATTGTCAGCTTCATTGTAACTAACCCGATCTTCCTATTAAAATTCTTACCTCCCCATCCCCTGCCTAGCAACCTTGATTTTTCTCATCCTGATCTAATTTTTCTCTTTCCCCATTGCACTCATCATTTTTGAATGCACTATGCAATTTTTATTCAGGTTTATAGCTTTTAATTGTCTCACCCATTAAAATAAACGTTCTACAAATCCAAGTATTTCATTTACCAGTGTAGTCTGAAGTAATATCTGCCATATAATAGACAGTAGACAATTGGTAAATTTCAGAATAAATTAATGTTGAGAATATACTGAATTTCATAAGTCATTTCAATATTTTTTTCAAAAAATAAACTATGTAAAACATACCTTAAATTTACTTTCAAAATATTTTAGAGCATATAATGAACAAAAGAAGACAAAAGAAGACCAAAAAAAACCCAAAATAAGCAAAAGCCTCAAAGAAACAATCATATGAATAACCATTTCAAACCTACTTAAAAATTGCATAATACCACACTCCTAGATCCTCTCTGAATGCTCTAAAATAACCCTTCAAAAGAAATACATTTTTTAAAATTACAGATTTTTTGGCAAATAATTTAATAAAATAAAAATTTCATTCATCTATGTAGATCATAATAAATGTTTTTAATAAGCATAAAATTATAACTCTGAAGTGTGCTAAAATGAAACCACCTGCTAAGGGTGAGAGAACAAAAATAAACATCATTTTTCCAAATAAGAGGAATTTATTACCTTTGAATCAAAGCATGTGGATTTGTTCAAAGTGGCAATAAAGGAATATGGAAACACAATCCATAGAAAGTCATATTTTAGATTTCTAAAAGACTTCAAAGTGAAGAGTATACATTTTTTAAATGCTACATAATGCTACATAATGACAAGATGACAGGTTGTGACAAATAGCATTTTAAAAGCTCTACTCATAATGGAACTGAAAGTGTCATTTCCCTATAATTTTATATATGTCATTAATTTACTATATTTGGATACAACACATTACCAAACAGATGTTCATCAAAGACTAAATCATTTTTAATGGAACATAATAATTTGAACCTACATCTATTAATCATTTTTTTCGATCTAACATTTATAGTCTCGCTAAACAATTGATCAGATATTGACAAATTTAAAAAAAATATAGGATAAAAAGTCGTGTTTGGAAAAGTAGATTTTCTTTGAAATTTGCATTTAAATGAAAATATTGCTGATATTTTTAAGACTTTAAATGTAATTTTATATATATCTGACCTATCAGATGATATAAAATTTTTGGAGAAAATATGACATATTTTTTTGATCTTGGTTGAAGGTATTAATAAAGAGCAACTGCTTGTATTATTTGTATTGTGATATCTTAGTTAATAAACATGAATAACTGGTATAAAATATGGTTTTTTTAAAGTTTATTTATTTACTTGACAGAGATCACAGGAAGGCAGAGGGGCAGGCAGAGAGAGAGGAATGGAAGCAGGCTCCCTGCTGAGCAGAGAGCCCACTGTGGGACTCAATCCCAGGAACCTGGAATCATAACAAAGAAATGATGATAAATTCCTTAAAAGACTCAAAGTTGTTCTTGACTGGTACGTTTCAAGCTCTATTCCTGGTTTGAGGACAGTTTTTAACAGGCTTGTCACTGTAGAAATCAGCTGGATGTTTAGAGGCTATCAGAACTGTGCAAAAACCTTGAAGGGGTAAAGATTGAAAATCCTTTAGAGAGATTAGCTCCCTAAGGCATTACTCATCCACACATTTTCCTCCAAACAATTAAGGCTGATGGATGAGGGGCACCTGAGGGGCTCTCTCATCACGTGGGTGGTGGGTTAAGCCTCTGCCTTCATCTCAAGTCATGGTCTCTGGGTCCTGGGATCCAGCCCCACATCCGGCTCTGCTCAAAAGGAAGCCTGCTTCCCTCCCTGCTTGCCTGCCTCTCTGCTTACTTGTAATCTCTCTCTCTCTCTCTCTCTCTCTCTCTGTGTCCAATAAATAAATAAAATCTTAAAAAAAAGGCTGATGGATGATAAATTATGAAAACTGCTCCCTCCAAATGATGCTTCTTCATAAGGTTTTAAGAATTTAAAATTGTAAGAATTTAAAATTGAAACTTGATCGTAGGATTTATCTTATACAATAACAACAAGTGATGGCAGTTATTATTAGTTCTGAAGTATTTGTGATTCTGAATTCTTGGCCTCATTAGTAAATTTATTTTTAATAAATTATTTAATATATAATAATATATATAATATATATAATATATATTATATATAACATATATAATATATATAATAAATTCATTCATTCATTCATTATTTATTTATTTATTATTTATTATTATAATTTATTCATTTATTAACTCAAACACAAGAAAATGAATGACCTGATTGAAAAATTGGCAAGGACTGGAACAGACACCTCACTTAAGAAGATATTGAGATGGCAATAATGATATGAACAGATGCTGTGATGATCCACAGCATGTCTAATTAAGGAATTGTAAATTAAAAGAACATGAGGGGCGCCTGGATGGCTTAGTGGGTTAAGCCGCTGCCTTTGGATCAGGTCATGATCTCAGGGTCCTGGGATCGAGTTCCACGTTGGGCTCTCTGCTCAGGAGGAGCCTGCTTCCCTTTCTCTCTCTCTCTGACTGCCTCTCCGTCTTCTTGTGATCTCTCTCTGTCAAATAAATAAATAAAATCTTTTTTAAAAATAAATAAATAAATAAGACAATGATATATCACTACACATCTATTAGAATGGCTAAAATCCAAAATACTGACAACATAAAATGCTTTTGACGATGAGGAACAAGAGAAACTCTCATTCATTCACCTAAAGGATATGGATGGCTTATAAGCACATGACAAATTTCTCAACATTTAGACATTAAAGAAATACAAATTAAAATCATAATGAGACATGCTTACATATCTATTAGAATGGCTAAAATTATAAAGGCTAATTGTACTTCGTCTGAGCTAGATTGAGAAGCAACAAAAAATCTAAACTGTTGCTGGCATATATCATGATACCACCACTTTGGAAAATAGTTTGAAAATTTTTTTAAATGCAAAATACGTTGCAGTTACACCAATAGCCATTTTACTTCTACACATTTAACCAAGAGAAACAAACGCTATGTTCGTACAAGGACTTGTATATGAATTTCATAGCAGCTTTATTTTTAAGAATTGAAAACAGTAGAAATGTTCATCAATGTCCATCAATAGAGCAAAGACAAATTATGATCTATTCATTAAAGAGATTACTATTCAACATCAAAATGAACTATTTACAATTGGAGATTCTCAAAGTAATGGTGCTGAGAAAAGAAAAGCCAGGCAATGAATAGAATATACTGTGTGATTCCATGACTATAAAAAAAATCTAGAAAATACAAATTTACATAAAGTCACAGTCATCAAATATATTGGTGTGATTTTAGTGCCTTCTTCTGTGCTCCCATAGCTTCCTACACTTGGATCTCCAAGCATTTGTTACACCATGTGAAAATATGAACTCTTTTTCTTTATTCTGTCTTACCAGAATAAGAATCCTTGAAATTTTATGGACATTTGAACTCTCAGTTATTAGTAGAAATTCTATCACACAGTAAGTTTTCAAATATAAAGCCACAGTTTTACAATGACTTCTAAGCTTTTACATGATGTAGCCACTCATTTAACCTCTGTGATCTCTTTCCCTGCTACTCTTCAGTCCCTCACAGTGGCCTCCTTGCTATTCCTCAGATCTGCCAGGCATGATCCAACCTAATGGCCTTCAAGATAGCCAATTCCTTTGTCTGGAGTGACCTTATTGCTGATAGTTCTGGGCAAATTCATCACCTTTCCATACGTTTGTTCAATTGTCAGCTTCATTGTAACTAACCCGATCTTCCTATTAAAATTCTTACCTCCCCATCCCCTGCCTAGCAACCTTGATTTTTCTCATCCTGATCTAATTTTTCTCTTTCCCCATTGCACTCATCATTTTTGAATGCACTATGCAATTTTTATTCAGGTTTATAGCTTTTAATTGTCTCACCCATTAAAATAAACGTTCTACAAATCCAAGTATTTCATTTACCAGTGTAGTCTGAAGTAATATCTGCCATATAATAGACAGTAGACAATTGGTAAATTTCAGAATAAATTAATGTTGAGAATATACTGAATTTCATAAGTCATTTCAATATTTTTTTCAAAAAATAAACTATGTAAAACATACCTTAAATTTACTTTCAAAATATTTTAGAGCATATAATGAACAAAAGAAGACAAAAGAAGACCAAAAAAAACCCAAAATAAGCAAAAGCCTCAAAGAAACAATCATATGAATAACCATTTCAAACCTACTTAAAAATTGCATAATACCACACTCCTAGATCCTCTCTGAATGCTCTAAAATAACCCTTCAAAAGAAATACATTTTTTAAAATTACAGATTTTTTGGCAAATAATTTAATAAAATAAAAATTTCATTCATCTATGTAGATCATAATAAATGTTTTTAATAAGCATAAAATTATAACTCTGAAGTGTGCTAAAATGAAACCACCTGCTAAGGGTGAGAGAACAAAAATAAACATCATTTTTCCAAATAAGAGGAATTTATTACCTTTGAATCAAAGCATGTGGATTTGTTCAAAGTGGCAATAAAGGAATATGGAAACACAATCCATAGAAAGTCATATTTTAGATTTCTAAAAGACTTCAAAGTGAAGAGTATACATTTTTTAAATGCTACATAATGCTACATAATGACAAGATGACAGGTTGTGACAAATAGCATTTTAAAAGCTCTACTCATAATGGAACTGAAAGTGTCATTTCCCTATAATTTTATATATGTCATTAATTTACTATATTTGGATACAACACATTACCAAACAGATGTTCATCAAAGACTAAATCATTTTTAATGGAACATAATAATTTGAACCTACATCTATTAATCATTTTTTTCGATCTAACATTTATAGTCTCGCTAAACAATTGATCAGATATTGACAAATTTAAAAAAAATATAGGATAAAAAGTCGTGTTTGGAAAAGTAGATTTTCTTTGAAATTTGCATTTAAATGAAAATATTGCTGATATTTTTAAGACTTTAAATGTAATTTTATATATATCTGACCTATCAGATGATATAAAATTTTTGGAGAAAATATGACATATTTTTTTGATCTTGGTTGAAGGTATTAATAAAGAGCAACTGCTTGTATTATTTGTATTGTGATATCTTAGTTAATAAACATGAATAACTGGTATAAAATATGGTTTTTTTAAAGTTTATTTATTTACTTGACAGAGATCACAGGAAGGCAGAGGGGCAGGCAGAGAGAGAGGAATGGAAGCAGGCTCCCTGCTGAGCAGAGAGCCCACTGTGGGACTCAATCCCAGGAACCTGGAATCATAACAAAGAAATGATGATAAATTCCTTAAAAGACTCAAAGTTGTTCTTGACTGGTACGTTTCAAGCTCTATTCCTGGTTTGAGGACAGTTTTTAACAGGCTTGTCACTGTAGAAATCAGCTGGATGTTTAGAGGCTATCAGAACTGTGCAAAAACCTTGAAGGGGTAAAGATTGAAAATCCTTTAGAGAGATTAGCTCCCTAAGGCATTACTCATCCACACATTTTCCTCCAAACAATTAAGGCTGATGGATGAGGGGCACCTGAGGGGCTCTCTCATCACGTGGGTGGTGGGTTAAGCCTCTGCCTTCATCTCAAGTCATGGTCTCTGGGTCCTGGGATCCAGCCCCACATCCGGCTCTGCTCAAAAGGAAGCCTGCTTCCCTCCCTGCTTGCCTGCCTCTCTGCTTACTTGTAATCTCTCTCTCTCTCTCTCTCTCTCTCTCTGTGTCCAATAAATAAATAAAATCTTAAAAAAAAGGCTGATGGATGATAAATTATGAAAACTGCTCCCTCCAAATGATGCTTCTTCATAAGGTTTTAAGAATTTAAAATTGTAAGAATTTAAAATTGAAACTTGATCGTAGGATTTATCTTATACAATAACAACAAGTGATGGCAGTTATTATTAGTTCTGAAGTATTTGTGATTCTGAATTCTTGGCCTCATTAGTAAATTTATTTTTAATAAATTATTTAATATATAATAATATATATAATATATATAATATATATTATATATAACATATATAATATATATAATAAATTCATTCATTCATTCATTATTTATTTATTTATTATTTATTATTATAATTTATTCATTTATTAACTCAAACACAAGAAAATGAATGACCTGATTGAAAAATTGGCAAGGACTGGAACAGACACCTCACTTAAGAAGATATTGAGATGGCAATAATGATATGAACAGATGCTGTGATGATCCACAGCATGTCTAATTAAGGAATTGTAAATTAAAAGAACATGAGGGGCGCCTGGATGGCTTAGTGGGTTAAGCCGCTGCCTTTGGATCAGGTCATGATCTCAGGGTCCTGGGATCGAGTTCCACGTTGGGCTCTCTGCTCAGGAGGAGCCTGCTTCCCTTTCTCTCTCTCTCTGACTGCCTCTCCGTCTTCTTGTGATCTCTCTCTGTCAAATAAATAAATAAAATCTTTTTTAAAAATAAATAAATAAATAAGACAATGATATATCACTACACATCTATTAGAATGGCTAAAATCCAAAATACTGACAACATAAAATGCTTTTGACGATGAGGAACAAGAGAAACTCTCATTCATTCACCTAAAGGATATGGATGGCTTATAAGCACATGACAAATTTCTCAACATTTAGACATTAAAGAAATACAAATTAAAATCATAATGAGACATGCTTACATATCTATTAGAATGGCTAAAATTATAAAGGCTAATTGTACTTCGTCTGAGCTAGATTGAGAAGCAACAAAAAATCTAAACTGTTGCTGGCATATATCATGATACCACCACTTTGGAAAATAGTTTGAAAATTTTTTTAAATGCAAAATACGTTGCAGTTACACCAATAGCCATTTTACTTCTACACATTTAACCAAGAGAAACAAACGCTATGTTCGTACAAGGACTTGTATATGAATTTCATAGCAGCTTCATTTTTAAGAATTGAAAACAGTAGAAATGTTCATCAATGTCCATCAATAGAGCAAAGACAAATTATGATCTATTCATTAAAGAGATTACTATTCAACATCAAAATGAACTATTTACAATTGGAGATTCTCAAAGTAATGGTGCTGAGAAAAGAAAAGCCAGGCAATGAATAGAATATACTGTGTGATTCCATGACTATAAAAAAAATCTAGAAAATACAAATTTACATAAAGTCACAGTCATCAAATATATTGGTGTGATTTTAGTGCCTTCTTCTGTGCTCCCATAGCTTCCTACACTTGGATCTCCAAGCATTTGTTACACCATGTGAAAATATGAACTCTTTTTCTTTATTCTGTCTTACCAGAATAAGAATCCTTGAAATTTTATGGACATTTGAACTCTCAGTTATTAGTAGAAATTCTATCACACAGTAAGTTTTCAAATATAAAGCCACAGTTTTACAATGACTTCTAAGCTTTTACATGATCTAGCCACTCATTTAACCTCTGTGATCTCTTTCCCTGCTACTCTTCAGTCCCTCACAGTGGCCTCCTTGCTATTCCTCAGATCTGCCAGGCATGATCCAACCTAATGGCCTTCAAGATAGCCAATTCCTTTGTCTGGAGTGACCTTATTGCTGATAGTTCTGGGCAAATTCATCACCTTTCCATACGTTTGTTCAATTGTCAGCTTCATTGTAACTAACCCGATCTTCCTATTAAAATTCTTACCTCCCCATCCCCTGCCTAGCAACCTTGATTTTTCTCATCCTGATCTAATTTTTCTCTTTCCCCATTGCACTCATCATTTTTGAATGCACTATGCAATTTTTATTCAGGTTTATAGCTTTTAATTGTCTCACCCATTAAAATAAACGTTCTACAAATCCAAGTATTTCATTTACCAGTGTAGTCTGAAGTAATATCTGCCATATAATAGACAGTAGACAATTGGTAAATTTCAGAATAAATTAATGTTGAGAATATACTGAATTTCATAAGTCATTTCAATATTTTTTTCAAAAAATAAACTATGTAAAACATACCTTAAATTTACTTTCAAAATATTTTAGAGCATATAATGAACAAAAGAAGACAAAAGAAGACCAAAAAAAACCCAAAATAAGCAAAAGCCTCAAAGAAACAATCATATGAATAACCATTTCAAACCTACTTAAAAATTGCATAATACCACACTCCTAGATCCTCTCTGAATGCTCTAAAATAACCCTTCAAAAGAAATACATTTTTTAAAATTACAGATTTTTTGGCAAATAATTTAATAAAATAAAAATTTCATTCATCTATGTAGATCATAATAAATGTTTTTAATAAGCATAAAATTATAACTCTGAAGTGTGCTAAAATGAAACCACCTGCTAAGGGTGAGAGAACAAAAATAAACATCATTTTTCCAAATAAGAGGAATTTATTACCTTTGAATCAAAGCATGTGGATTTGTTCAAAGTGGCAATAAAGGAATATGGAAACACAATCCATAGAAAGTCATATTTTAGATTTCTAAAAGACTTCAAAGTGAAGAGTATACATTTTTTAAATGCTACATAATGCTACATAATGACAAGATGACAGGTTGTGACAAATAGCATTTTAAAAGCTCTACTCATAATGGAACTGAAAGTGTCATTTCCCTATAATTTTATATATGTCATTAATTTACTATATTTGGATACAACACATTACCAAACAGATGTTCATCAAAGACTAAATCATTTTTAATGGAACATAATAATTTGAACCTACATCTATTAATCATTTTTTTCGATCTAACATTTATAGTCTCGCTAAACAATTGATCAGATATTGACAAATTTAAAAAAAATATAGGATAAAAAGTCGTGTTTGGAAAAGTAGATTTTCTTTGAAATTTGCATTTAAATGAAAATATTGCTGATATTTTTAAGACTTTAAATGTAATTTTATATATATCTGACCTATCAGATGATATAAAATTTTTGGAGAAAATATGACATATTTTTTTGATCTTGGTTGAAGGTATTAATAAAGAGCAACTGCTTGTATTATTTGTATTGTGATATCTTAGTTAATAAACATGAATAACTGGTATAAAATATGGTTTTTTTAAAGTTTATTTATTTACTTGACAGAGATCACAGGAAGGCAGAGGGGCAGGCAGAGAGAGAGGAATGGAAGCAGGCTCCCTGCTGAGCAGAGAGCCCACTGTGGGACTCAATCCCAGGAACCTGGAATCATAACAAAGAAATGATGATAAATTCCTTAAAAGACTCAAAGTTGTTCTTGACTGGTACGTTTCAAGCTCTATTCCTGGTTTGAGGACAGTTTTTAACAGGCTTGTCACTGTAGAAATCAGCTGGATGTTTAGAGGCTATCAGAACTGTGCAAAAACCTTGAAGGGGTAAAGATTGAAAATCCTTTAGAGAGATTAGCTCCCTAAGGCATTACTCATCCACACATTTTCCTCCAAACAATTAAGGCTGATGGATGAGGGGCACCTGAGGGGCTCTCTCATCACGTGGGTGGTGGGTTAAGCCTCTGCCTTCATCTCAAGTCATGGTCTCTGGGTCCTGGGATCCAGCCCCACATCCGGCTCTGCTCAAAAGGAAGCCTGCTTCCCTCCCTGCTTGCCTGCCTCTCTGCTTACTTGTAATCTCTCTCTCTCTCTCTCTCTCTCTCTCTCTGTGTCCAATAAATAAATAAAATCTTAAAAAAAAGGCTGATGGATGATAAATTATGAAAACTGCTCCCTCCAAATGATGCTTCTTCATAAGGTTTTAAGAATTTAAAATTGTAAGAATTTAAAATTGAAACTTGATCGTAGGATTTATCTTATACAATAACAACAAGTGATGGCAGTTATTATTAGTTCTGAAGTATTTGTGAATCTGAATTCTTGGCCTCATTAGTAAATTTATTTTTAATAAATTATTTAATATATAATATATATTATATATAACATATATAATATATATAATAAATTCATTCATTCATTCATTATTTATTTATTTATTATTTATTATTATAATTTATTCATTTATTAACTCAAACACAAGAAAATGAATGACCTGATTGAAAAATTGGCAAGGACTGGAACAGACACCTCACTTAAGAAGATATTGAGATGGCAATAATGATATGAACAGATGCTGTGATGATCCACAGCATGTCTAATTAAGGAATTGTAAATTAAAAGAACATGAGGGGCGCCTGGATG
The DNA here is from genome assembly GCF_964662115.1 of Mustela nivalis. NCBI lineage: Eukaryota > Metazoa > Chordata > Mammalia > Carnivora > Mustelidae > Mustela > Mustela nivalis. The sequence continues at coordinate 67,906 of NW_028135663.1, forward strand.
GCTTAGTGGGTTAAGCCGCTGCCTTTGGATCAGGTCATGATCTCAGGGTCCTGGGATCGAGTTCCACGTTGGGCTCTCTGCTCAGGAGGAGCCTGCTTCCCTTTCTCTCTCTCTCTGACTGCCTCTCCGTCTTCTTGTGATCTCTCTCTGTCAAATAAATAAATAAAATCTTTTTTAAAAATAAATAAATAAATAAGACAATGATATATCACTACACATCTATTAGAATGGCTAAAATCCAAAATACTGACAACATAAAATGCTTTTGACGATGAGGAACAAGAGAAACTCTCATTCATTCTGGTGAGAACACCAAAATGGTGCTACCACTTTGGAAGACAGCTGGGCAGTTTCTTACAAAACTAAACATATTCTTACCATATGATCCAGCAATCATGCTCCTTGGTACTCACCCAAAAGAGCGACAACTTTGTGTACACAGAGTCCTGCATATAAACCTGTGTTTGTAACAGCTTTACCCATAAGTGCCAAGAGTTGGAAGTAACCAAGATGTCCTTCAGGAGGAGAATGGATAGATAAACTTTGGTCCATTGAAACAATGGGATATGATTCAGCGATAAACAGAAATGGCTATCAAGCAATGAAAAGACATGGAACAAACTTAAAATCCGTCATAATAAGTGAAAGAAGTCAATTTGAAAAAGCTTCATGTTGCAAGGTTCCAACTATATGACCTTCTAGAAAAGGCAGAACTATGCAAATTGTATAAAAGTCAGCGGTTTGTATCAGTTAGGAGAGGAGGAGGATGAACAGGCAGAGCACAGAGGATTTTTAGGCCAGTGAAAATATTCTGTATGATATGCATGATATTTTAGATATATATCACTACACATTTGTCAAAATGCATAAGATACTATACCAAGAGTGAACTCTATGAGAAAAGGTTTTTTTAAGATTTTATTTATTTATTTGACAGGCATCAAAGCAGGCAGAGAGGCAGGCGGGGAAAGCAGGGGTTGGGGGAAAGCAGGCTCCCTGCCAAGCAGAGAGTCTGGTCTGGGGCTCGATCCCAGGACTGTGAGATTATGACCGGAGCCGAAAACAGAAGCCTTAACCCACTGAGCCACCCTGGTGCCCCACCAAGAGTGAACTCTAATGTAAACTGTGGACTTTAGGGTGATAATGATGTGTCAGTGTAGGTTCAGTGAGCGTCAAAAATTATTACCGTGGTACAGGATGTTGATAATGGGGAAGGCTGTGTGTATGTGGGAAAGGGAATTTTACTTTGATCCCCAAACTACTCTAAAAAATGCAGTCTGTTAAAAAAAAACTTTATAATGCAATATAATACAAAACAAGAATGCATATCAAGAGAGAAATAATGTTTAAAGGGAACAAAGAACTTCAGTAATGTGTACAGCCAGTGGCTAGAATCCCTGCCTCTTGAGACCCTGTGCTAGAACGCCGCCAGAACCATATAGAACTATGTTAGTCTTTCTCGGAAGCCAACAAGTGTTAGCCCAGTTAAGAGCACAGTAACAATAAGTCACGGTATGTTATAATGATTATCAATATTTTTAAAGACTTGTCAAGTTCCTTTTTGAGTAACCCTCACCCCACACTTAGAGAAAATTATCTGAGGTTCACCACTTTGAAATTCCTAATTGTTGTCCACATTTACAATAGCCAAAAAAAAAAAAAAAAAAGCTTTTTATTAACAAAGTGTTCAGAAGGGGGCGCCACTGAAAACAATGAGAGTTTTCGCTGCCAGGACAATTTTGTTGCAGAAACAGCTGAAAGCACTCAGGTCAGACAGAGCCAAGGGATGGAGAGATTTTTAAATTTACAAAAACCAAACCAAATCAAACCAAAACAAAAATCAAAACCAATGGCCAAGATTTCAAGTTTGCTACTAAAGGTATGACATTCTCCTAGGACATGCACGTGACTTGATCAATATATTTATATATTTATATTTGAAGAAGAAGGAACTATTTGATGCAGCAAATCCACGTTGATTAAAAATTACGAGATATGGGGCTCCAGGGTTGCACAGTGGTTTAGGCCTCTGCCTTCGGCTCAGGTCATGATTTCAGGGTCCTGGGATGGAGCCCCACATCGGGCTCTCTGCTCAGCGGGGAGCCTGCTTCCCCCCCCGCCCTCACTCTGCCTGCCTCTCTACCTACTTGTGATCTGTCAAATGGGTAAATAAGATCTTTAAAAAAAGAATTACTAGGTGTGAAAAACATCGAGGGTATGGGAAGGAAAATGATTTCACCTGATCAGACTAGGAAGTGCTTGAAGCCTGAATTAAAGTGCTACTAAAAGAGTAAAGACCAGGGAAATATATGTGGAAAAATCCCTAGAAAAACAGCAATAATAACTGGCTGCTCTTTATTGATCCAGATCCTGCGGTAGGCAAAGAAGGGCTGGTTTTAGCCAGAGGATGATCTCCGTTTGTCTTCATGATCTGGCATTTCCTGCAAGCCAGGCATGGGGCTCTGCACTAGAGCTGCAAATGCTGGGGAGCCGTCACTGTCCCTTTTGTCTTCTCAGGGGGCCAACGGGCATGTCCATGGTGCAGTGTGACAGGCTTTACCACAGGGAGATAAAAGACTGCCAAGGGTAGGTTGGAGCTGGGAAAAGCCACTTAGGAGCAGATTTTCAGGGGAGGGGATAGACATGGGCAAAGCGAAAAATGAGGATGAGTGTGTCAAGTTTCAAAGTGCCAGGAGGCAGCACAGTGCATTCGGGAAACTACAGCAAGTTCATTGACAACCGACAGCTGATCGGGCAGCATCACCTGGGGATGGAGGCTGAGCCCCGGGGTTAACACTGGGGATGAGATGGTTTGTACACTATTCCAAGGAGGTGAAGCACGACACTGTGGGGGCACAGGGAGCTACCGGAGGATTTCAAATATCAGAATCATAACCATAATAGAGTATTTAATTGCATCCTAGCTTTCATCAAGGGTAAGATGCACTATAGTTTATGTTCGACTAAGAAAGAGAAATGCTGTCAGTTAAACTAGGATATGTCCTCAAGTGCAAGGTGCGTGCCACCTTAAGAGATATTAAGATGGGGGGGACAAATCTTAGAACAAGTAAACTGTGGTACTAGAATAATTAAGAAAGGTCGAACACTTGGATCAACATAATAAGTGATTATTGCTTACCATGTGCCCCAAACTATATTAAGTCTTAGAACAAGAGACATTCTCATCTTGATGCCACGCAGCTGTTAGACCCAAGGTACAGAGGGCAGTAGCCAACGACCAGCAGGCTCCAAGTGCCATGTGCAGACTCTAAGAGCAACTGCCTTTGAGAGAGGAAACGGTTGAGAGTGGGCTTTCTGAGGTAGAGAATTACTAGCTGGGAAAGTAGGAAAATTGACACAGAATCAGAATTGATGCCCCTACATGACAGAGTTGGTGAAACTTCCCATCTCAGAGAACTTGATGCTTCTCAGAAATGTATTTTTCATTTTGGACAGAACATTCAGAATAAATACGATCTGTTCGAGATCCTGGTTCTCTCATCAGAACTGTTTCTTAGGCTTCACTGGCACAAGAAAGGGGTTTTTATAGTGCAGGGTAAATCCTGACAAAAGCAAAGCACGATATCTATGAAAAACTAACCACTCAGAAGAGAACAACAGATAAAAGGCCAGGCCGACCTGACCCTGCAGGTTAGGTAAGCTTGGTCCGGCAACAGGGGTAGAGGGGAAGTGCCCATCTCCTGCTAGAAGAGCTAGAGAAGACCTCTTCTGGAGAGACCACCAGGAGAGGAGAGCAGTAAGTGCTGATGATGAAGAATATTTTAATCAGCAGAGAAGTTCAAAATGACAAAGTTCCAGGATCAGAGTAAACATATGGGATTAAAAAATAAAAAATAAAAAACAAGATTTTTTTGAAAGGACTTTTTTTTTAAAGGACTTTAAACAAAAGTCCTTTTTAAGAGACAGTTGGCTGTTTAAACCAAAAGTACAACAAACTGAGAGATTCGCCACATTGTTTATTGGGGTAGAAAGTTCCTGGAATGTAGAAAGACCCATTCTGCAGAGGAAAGAGTAGAATCACTAACAGGCCTCATGCCTTGCACAGCCAATGGCTAGATTTCCTGCCTCATGAGACCATTTTAAAAGCTCTACTCATAATGGAACCGAAGGTGTCATTTCCTTATAATTTTATATATGTCATTAATTTGCTGCAAAGCCCAGTAGCACTGGGAGCAGAAACTGGGACCAAAGAGTGAGCATCCTGTTTTTCAGGGGGGACCAGGCACCTCTTCTTCAGATGCAGGGGGAGCCCTGGCCTGCTGACTCCTCCCTTCTTCCTTTCCCCTTTCCTCCCTCCATTGCTCTCCCTTCCCCTCTCTCCTTCCCTGGTGGTGCCCTTTCCTGATGCCCACTTCATCCCTTATCTTTTCTTACATGCCTGTCTTCTAGAGTTTCTTCTCTCCTCCCAATTACTTCCCTTCGTCTGAATCTCCTCCCTTTTTCCCTGCTCTCTGCTCTTCCTCCCCTTCGCTGGCCCCTGTTCAGCTCCATCCAGACTGCAGGCAGAGCTGGACTAACACGCTCACTCACTAGCTCAGCCACCCTCCAGAGAAGTCACTCTTCCATGGCCACCTTCCTGACCCCCTGGTCCTTTCTCCACTTATTCAGCTATTGCTCTGAAGTCTGAGGAGGACAGAGCGGGGCTGCCGCAGAATCAGGCCAGAGGAGAAACCAAACCATATATCCACACTGTCCCCCAGTACTGCTGCTCTGAGAGCTTTCAGAGTCCTCAACAGGGTTAGGATTTAGGGGCTTCTTCAGAACCGGGAGTGAAAACAGCCATAGGTCAAATGAAATGCTATGGCCCCCACACAAAAATAATAATCACAAATGAAAACTAAATTAACTCTGAAGTCCCAAAGTCAAAGAATTGCCTTGAAACTGTCACTAGAAAGCACCCAAGGCCTCACTCTCTGGGTTCTGGGTGCCCCGGGAATGGCAGGAGGCTCTGACCCCCTTCACTCTTCATCCACTCCCAAACAACGTCCTCTGAGGTGGTCTTCAAACTTCCTCTGAGAAACTGTCTCTCGGAACTGTAGGCCCTCGGCTGCTGCGACGAATGAGGGTGATGTCAGGACCTGATGGGCAGCTTTACCAGGAGACTGTGGCTTCTGGATGCAGTCCTCAGGTCCCATGGTCTGGGTGAGATCTAGGTCTTTGAGAGGAGGAGGACAGATGAGATTTCAGATTTTGAGTTGATTCTAGGATGATTAGTGCTTTGGAGGGCATTGGGTGAAGGTATTTTGCACACGGGAAGGACATGAATTTGGGGAGCCAGAGAGTGGACTGTTAAGAGCTGACCTGCATTACCCCCAGAAACCTTGCTGCTGTCCTTATCTCTGGTACCACAGAACGTGACCTTATTTGGAACTAGAGTCCTTACAGATGCAATCACATTACAGTGAGGTGGTTAGAGTGGGCCCTAATCTCCTGTAACTGACCTCCTTATGTAAAGGGAAAATCTGGACAGAGAGATGCCCCTACTGTCAGTGGTGGGCAGTGCATGAACTTCTAGAACCCTGACAGTAGTGGAAAACAGACTCACGCTGGCACTAGGTAAATGGGAGCTCTAGTGGAATTTCAGATGAAGATGCAGTGGACCTCGGCTTCCCAGGTCATAGTGACATTAGGATTTCAAATTCAAATCAGAGATGAAAGAAACATCTGGACTCGGTCCTCAGGTACACGCAGTATTCTGAACTGAGGCTAGAACCAGAGACCATTCTAATGAAAGGCCTCCACAGGTGGGCTCTCACAGGTGGGCTCCAACTCAGTTTCCTGTATATTCAATGATGAAATCGCTCTGCAGGTGAACATGCAGAACAAAACCATTTAATAAAAGTGACAACGAGGAGAGGAAAGGGAGGCCAGAAGGCATGTGAATGTGGAGAGAGGAAGAGGGGGGCGGGGGACACACACGACTGAGAATCCCTCCCTGTGCTCCTTGCTGCCAGGGAGGTCTGAGGGACTAGTTTCTACCTGGGATCCCAAGTCCAGAACAAAAGTGGCGGGGCCACAGCTCGGGATGAGGGAAGGGGGTCCTCGGCACCCGCACGTGGGGGTGCCAAACGATGGGGGCTATTGCGCTCGCTGCGGGGGGCACCTCGCTTGGCTCTGTCCCCGCCCGACCCCGTGGGGACCCGGGTGTGGCGCTTCGTCCGGGGTTGTCCCGCTGCCCCGGGGATCGCGGGAGGCTGGGTCCCGACACCCCCGCGAGCTCCCGGCCCGCGCTTTCTGCTCCAGGTGAAGGCGCAGAGCGGTGTCATTTTACCTGCTCCCAGAGGGTCATCGGGGAAGCCTTGGGGCGGGGCGGGGCACCCCTCCTCTGCCAGCCCCTCCATCTCCTCTCAGACTCTCCACCGCTTCCTCCGCGAGCTCAATTCCCGCTTCGGTAATTAGCAAAGCCCCTTCTCTGGGCCGCCCCCGCCCTCACCCCCATCCCCCTCCGTCCTGAGGTGCGGGCCGGGGCAATGGCGCCAGCGAAGCCCAGGGGGCCTGCGAGCCTGGCCAGCGCCAGCGCTGGGCGGCCTCCTAGCCTGGCTCCCCAAGGCGTGTCCTCCTGCTGCCTGGCTGCAAAAAGATCATCAGCCCTAAACCCCGGCTGCACTTTCGGGTCACTTCGCTGGCTTCCTGATTGTGCCCAAAGCCGGGAACCAGCTTCCCCAGCACAAGCCTGGGCTGAGATGCTTGCCCGCAATCTGTTTGAGCAGTCTCCTAGTCTCCAGGCAAGGTCTGACATTGCATCATGGCACGCGGGAATCACTTCGACCTGGATGTTTGGGTTTTTTGTTTGTTTTTTGATTATTGGTTATTACATGACCTCCATGGTAGGTGCTCCACAAAGGGAGTGAAAAGAGGACGCCTGATACATAGGCATATGGCCATTCTAGAAAAAGAGCTTGGGGTTCTCTGGGAAGCGCGGCATTGGTCCTTGCACTATGTTTTAATAGAAATGGGATTATGCACCAACTTACTTAAATGAGCATAGTTTGAAATCGGTTACTGAGAATAAATATTTAAAACAGTTATATTTTAGTTATATTTAGTTATATTTTAACTAAATCATCAATCATAAATCTATTGCACGAAGGTTACAGGCAATTTAAATGCAATAGCACTCTCTTCGGGGTTTTAAATAATCCGTGTCTGTCTTGGCACATGAGATTGCAAAGATAGGAAATGGTTTGTAAAAGATCATATAATAGCTTTTACTATATGGTATCAGCAATTTCTCCTAAAGGAGCGGCCACCAGCTAAAAACTCAGCTTTGAAAAATGCAGAAAAGCAGCAAACTTTTACATACCCTCTTGGTGACCAGAGGCATGCATTGTGCACCTCATCATCTCTTTCGTGGTTCTGAGGTCCTTGGCGCTCAGTAGTTTAGTGTCTTATTCTCTGGAATAGGCCATTGAAGAAATACCAGGCCCCGAGAAGAAGGTCCTGCTGGGTGTCTGAAGAAAGTAAAACCTTTTAGATGAAGCTTTCTGGGGAATTTGTTAGTGGTTTGGTCTGCTTCTGATAGGAAGGGAAATTTTAGTTTTAAAGATTTTATTTATTTATTTGATAGAGATCACAAGTAGGAAGAGAGGCAGGCAGAGAGAGAGGAAGAAACAGGCTTCCTGCTGAGGAGTGAGCCTGATGTGGGGCTCGATCCCAGGACCCTGGAATCATGACCTGAGCCAAAGGCAGAGGCTTTAACTCACTCTGCCACCCAGGTGCCCAAGAAAATTTTTTTTTAAGATTTTATTTATTTATTTGACAGACAGAGATCACAAGTAGGCAGAGAGAGAAGTGGAAGCAGGCTCCCGGCTGAGCAGAGAGCCAGACATGGGGCTCAATCCCGGGACCCTAGGATCATGACCTGAGCCGAACGCAAAGGCCCAGTGAGCCAAATTCACTGAGCCACTCGGGTGCCCCAGGAAGGGAAATTTTTTAAGAGTATTTTCTCTTTGAATCCATTTTGAGGTTTGGTTTGTGGTTCTTTCTGACTTCTCATGAAGATGGACTCTCTTCTGAGGTTGGTTGTCAGGAACCGCATATCCAATCGACTTATCTTGTTAGCAATAAATAAATAAATAAATAAATAAAAGCTAAAGTGTTGGTATAAAGCTATTATGCTTTTCAAAATCCCGAACTATAATTCATGTATCATGGTCATTCTTTATCAGATCAAACAGGAGAGAGGTGGCAGAAATGCTCTTTCAGGTTAATGTTTTTACAAGGAAGATTGACTTAAGAACCTACTTTGTTATTCCCTTCCATTCAATTTCCCTGTACCTCCTTTTCTATGAATTGTAACGGTAAACCATCATTATTTTTATTGTTGGCACGTGAGAATTAGAGATCAATGCCCAAGTGAAAGCAGAAGGCAGGTTTATTAAAGCAACAGCACACTATCTAAGGGAGAGCAGGTGGTATTCCATGAGGTGGAGCTGGCCCTTACTTTGTTTTGGGATTGGATATTTCTTGGTCTTTTTGAAGTGGGAGGACCTTCAACATGCAGTGGATTGATCTCTAATGGAGGCTGCTTCCAATCATTTGGGGGACTCCTACCGCATGTTGGGAAAAGGAGTTGTTGTCATTTTTATTTTATTTGTTTCAGGGTTCCAAAATTCACTGTTTATGCACCACACCCAGTGCTCCATGCAAAATGTGCCCTCCATAACTCCCATTAACAGGCTTACCCAACCCTCTGCCCCCTCCCCTCAAAACTCTCGGTTTGTTTCTCAGAGTCTCTCATGGTCTGTCTCCCCCTCCAATTTCCCCCCACTCACTTCTCCTCTTGATCACCCAGTGTCTTCTGTGTTATTCTTTATGCTCCACAATTAAGTGAAACCATATGAAAATTGACAATCTCTGCTTGAATTATTCCACTCAGGAAAATCTCCTCCAGTCCCGTCCATGTTGTTACAAAAGTTGGGTATCCTTCCTTTCAGAAGGAAGCATAATACTCCATTGTAAAAATGGATCATATCTTCTTTATTCGTTCATCCATTGAAGGTCATCTTGGTTCTTTCCAAAGTTTAATGACTGTGGCCATTGCTGCTATAGGTACAGATGTCCCTTCTTTTCACTGCATCTGTATCTTAGGGGTAAATACTCAGTAGTGCAATTGCAGTGTCATAGGGTAGCTCTAATTTTAATTTCTTAAGGAGTCTCCACACTGTATCCCAAAGTAGCTGCACCAATTGGCATTCTCACCAATAGTGTAAGAGGGTTCCCCATTCTCCACATCCTCTCCAACACTTGTTGTTTATTGCCTTGTTAATTTTGGCCATTCTAACTGTGTAAAGTGGTATCCCAATGTGCTTTTGATTTGAATCTCCCTGATGGCTAATGATGATGACCATTTTCTCATGCATCTGTTTGCCATTTGTATGTCTTCTTTGGAGAAGTGTCTGTTCATGTCTTCTGCCCATTTTTTGACATGATTATCTGTTTTTTGTGTGTTGAGTTTGAGGAGTTCTTTATAGATCTTGGATATCAGCCCTTTATTTGTAATGTCATTTGTGAAAATCTTCTCCCTTTCCGTGGGTTGTCTCTTCATTTTGTTGACTGTTTCCTTTACTGTGCAGAAACTTTTGATCTTGATGAAGTCCCAAAAGTTCATTTTTGCTTTTGTTTCCTTTGTCTTTAGAGACATGTCTTGAAAGAATTTGCTGTGGCCAGTGTCCAAGAGGTTACTGCCTATGTTCTCCTCTAGGATTTTGATAGACTCCTGCCTCACGTTGAGGTCGTTTGTCCATTTCGAATTTATTTTTATGTATGGTATAAGAGAATGGTTGAGTGTCATTCTTCCATACATAGCTGTCCAATGTTTCCAGCACCATTGATTGAAGAGGCTGTCTTTTTTCCACTGTATAATTTTCTCTGCTTTGTCAAAGATTTTTTGACCATAGAGTTGATGGTCCATATCTGGGCACTCTACTCTAATCCACAGGTCTACATGTCTTTTTAACCCACATAGCCACCCAGGTGCCCCTTTTAAGCTATTTTTTAAAAGTACAGTCATTCTTTTTTCTTAAGATTTTATTTATTTATTTATTTGACAGAGAGAGATCACAAGTAGACGGAGGGCAGGCAGAAAGAGAGAGAGTGAGAGAGAGAGAGAGAGAAGCAGACTCCCTGCTGAGCAGAGAGCCTGATGCAGGATTTGATCCCAGGACCCTGAGATCATGACCTGAGCTGAAGGCAGTGGCTTAATCCACTGAGCCACCTAGGCGCCCCTAAGCTATTTTTTAAATTCCTGTTCCAATAACACTTTGATTGCCATATAAAGTTAACCACATCATCTTTTTTAGGTAAGTAATTGTACTTTTTATGTGCATAGTTATTTTGGTCCATGAGTTCAGCTCCTCTTACGATCATCAAATCTCTGTAAAGTCTGGGTATGCTAGGATTTTCTAAGCAACAATAAAATACATTGAAACCTGGTAGCTTAATTATAATAATGTTTTCTTTCTCAATCATTCACAATAGCATTACATTCTGAGTAGCTTCCTTCTATTTTGCAGCTATAGTGTTTGGAAAAACTTGAATTGTGATATGACTATTATAATGTGAATTAGTCCGGGTTTTTCAGAGAATCAGGAAGAGAGAAAAAAAAAGGAAGATATTCTCCAGGGCCAACTCTAGAAGTGACTATTAAAACATCTGTCCAAATTCAATTGAACAAAACTCAGAAATGCCATCTCCAGTGAAATACAAAGAAGATTATATATAGATCTGGGCACACACTCACATTTGACCCAATGATGTACATCAGTGAAAGACTGAAGGCCAATCACCACTCCATGGGAGAATTTAAAAATAAATTTACTAATGAGGCCAAGAATTCAGAATCACAAATACTTCAGATCTAATAATAACTGCCTTCACTTGATGTTATTCTGTAACATAAATCCTACAATCAAGTTTTAATTTTAAATTCTTACAATTTTAAATTCTTAAATCTTTATGAAGAAGCATCATTTGGAGGGAGCAGTTTTCATAATTTAGCATCCATCATCCTTTTTTTTTAAGATTTTATTTATTTATTGGACACACAGAGAGAGAGAGAGAGAGAGAGAGATTACAAGTAAGCAGAGAGGCAGGCAAGCCGGGAGGAAAGCAGGCTTCCTTTTGAGCAGAGCCCGATGTGGGGCTGGATTCCAGGACACAGAGACCATGACTTGAGTTGATGGCAGAGGCTTAACCCACCACCCACGTGATGAGAGAGACACTCAGGTGCCCCTCATCCATCAGTCTTAATTGTTTGGAGGAAAATGTGTGGATGAATAATGCCTTAGGGAGCTAATCTCTCTAAAGAATTTTCAAGTCTTTACCCCTTCAAGGTTTTTGCACAGTTCTGATAGCCTCTAAACATCCAGCTGATTTCTACAGTGACAGGCCTGTTAAAAACTGTCCTCAAACCAGGAATAGAGCTTGAAACATACCAGTCAAGAGCAACTTTGAGTCTTTTAAGGAATTTATCATCATTTCTTTGTTTTTGGTTCATATCTGATATAGTTCTATATTAAACTTGCATAATTTTTAAAGAGCTGACTTTGAAGGAGGCATTCAGTTCCAGCTAGTTCCATATTTTGGCAAGAACTATAATTCTGTATATAAAAAAATCATATTTTAGAGTGCCTGGGTGGCTCAGTGGGTTAAATTCCCTGCCTTCGGCTCAGGTTATGATTCCAGGTTCCTGGGATTGAGTCCCACAGTGGGCTCTCTTCTCAGCAGGGAGCCTGCTTCCATTCCTCTCTCTCTCTGCCTGCCTCTCTGCCTTCCTGTGATCTCTGTCAAGTAACTAAATAAAATTTTTTAAAAAACATATTTTATACCAGTTATTCATGTTTATTAACTAAGATATCACAATACAAATAATACAAGCAGTTGCTCTTTATTAATACCTTCAACCAAGATCAAAAAAATATGTCATATTTTCTCCAAAAATTTTATATCATCTGATAGGTCAGATATATATAAAATTACATTTAAAGTTTTAAAAATATCAGCAAATATTTTCATTTAGTTGCAAAGTTCAAAGAAAATCTACTTTTCCAAACACGACTTTTTATCCTATTTTTTTTTATTTTGTCAACAACTGATAAATTGTTTAGCGAGACTATAAATGTTAGATCAAAAAAATGATTAATAGATGTAGGTTCAAAATATTATGTTCCATTAAAAATAATTTAGTCTTTGATGAACATCTGTTTGGTAATATGTTGTATCCAGATATTGTAAATTAATGACATATATAAAATTATAGGGAAATGACACTTTCAGTTCCATTATGAGTAGAGCTTTTAAAATGCTATTTGTCACAACCTGTCATCTTGTCATTATGTAGCATTATGTAGCATTTAAAAAATGTATACTCTTCACTTTGAAGTCTTTTAGAAATCTAAAATATGACTTTCTATGGATTGTGTTTCCATATTCCTTTATTGCCACTTTGAACAAATCCACATGCTTTGATTCAAAGGTAATAAATTCCTCTTATTTGGAAAAATGATGTTTATTTTTGTTCTCTCACCCTTAGCAGGTGGTTTCATTTTAGCACACTTCAGAGTTATAATTTCATGCTTATTAAAAACATTTATTATGATCTACATAGATGAATGAAACTTTTATTTTATTAAATTATTTGCCAAAAAAATCTGTAATTTTTAAAAATGTATTTCTTTTGAAGGGTTATTTTAGAGCATTCAGAGAGGATCTAGGAGTGTGGTATTATGCAGTTTTTAAGTAGGTATGAAATCGTTATTTATATGATTGTTTCTTTAAGGCTTATGTATATTGTCCATTATATGCTATAAAATATTTTGAAAGTAAATTTAAGGTATGTTTCACATAGTTTATTTTTTGGAAAAAAATATTGATATGACTTATGAAATTCAGTATACTCTCAACATTAGTTTTTTCTGAAATTTACCAATTGTCTATTGAACCTATTTTATGGCAGATATTACTTCATACTACACTGGTAAATGAAATACTTGGATTTGTAGAACGTTTATTTGAATGGGTGAGAAAATTAAAACGTATAAACCTGAATAAAAATTGCATAGTGTATTCAAAAATGATGAGTACAATGGGGAAAAAGAAAAATTAGATCAGGGTGAGAAAAATCAAGGTTGCTAGGCAGGGAATGGGGAGGTAAGAATTTTAATAGGAAGATCAGGGTAGTTACAATGAAGCTGACAATTGAACAAACGTATGGAAAGGTGATGAATTTGCCCAGAACTATCAGCAATAAGGTCACTCCAGACAAAGGAATTGGCTATCTTGAAGGCCATAAGGTTGGATCGTGCCTGGCAGATCTGAGGAATAGCAAGGAGGCCACTGTGAGGGACTGAAGAGTAGCAGGGAAAGAGGTCACAGAGGTCACATGAGTGGCTAGATCAGGTAAAAGCTTAGAAGTCTGGCTTTTATATTTGGAAATTTACTGTATGATAGAATTTCTGCTTATAACTGAGAGTACAAATGTCCATAAAATTTCAAGGATTCTTTTTCTTGTAAGACATAATAAAGGAAAAGAGTTCATATTTTCACCTGGTGTAACAAATGCTCGGAGATCCAAGTGTAGGAAGCTATGAGAGCACAGAAGAAGGCACTAAAATCACACCAATATATTTGAAGACTGTGACTATATATAAATTTGTATTTTCTAGATTTTTTTATAGTCATGGAATCACACAGTATATACTATTTATTGCCTGGCTTTTCTTTTCTCAGCATCATTACTAAGAGAATCTCCAATTGTAAATAGTTCATTTTGATGTTGAATAGTAATCTCTTTAATGAATAGATCATAATTTGTCTTTGCTCTATTGATGGACATTGATGAACATTTCCACTGTTTTCAATTCTTAAAAATAAAGCTGCTATGAAATTCATATACAAGTCCTTGTATGAACATAGGGTTTGTTTCTCTTGGTTAAATGCCTAGAAGTAAAATGGCTATTTGTGTAACTGCAACGTATTTTGCATTTAAAAAAATATTTCAAACTCTTTTCCAAAGTGGTGGTATCATGATATATGCCAACAACAGTTTAGATTTTTTGTTGCTTCTCAATCTAGCTCAGACGAAGTAAATAGCCTTTATAATTTTAGCCATTCTAATAGATATGTAAGCATGTCTCATTATGATTTTAATTTGTATTTCTTTAATGTCTAAATGTTGAGAAATTTGTCATGTGCTTATAAGCTATCCATATCCTTTTGGTGACATGTCTCTTCAATAATTTTCTTTACATGTAAAATTGGATACTCTGTTTGGTTTTAGTAAGGTATTTTATTTTTATTCATTTTTTAATAAACAGAGTAGATGTCGATTATCAGATATATAATTTGCAAATCCCTTCTCCATCATTATGGTTTCTCAATGGAGCTTTGATAGCTGTGTCTTTCAAGAAATATGCTAATTCTTTCCTGGTACACGGAGGTATGACTAGAGCATTATCAATGTTGACCTTTGCAAAGAAAATCATGGCTTAATATATATGTAGTCTGCGGTTGTTGGGAGTGATCTGTAATATCAAGCATATCTAGTTAGTTGATAATTTTGTTCAAGTCTTACATATCTTACCAATTTGATGACCATTTGTCTATATAATCTCAAAATAAAGGTGTTGAGACTTTTTTCCATTTCTCTTCTAAGGTAGAAGTTATGATTTTTGTTCTTAGTTTTTCCCTATATATTCCCAAATCTGTTATTAAGTATTAAAAGTCAAGAATTATTATACTCCCTGATAAATTCATCCTTTTACTCCTCTGTAATTTTGACTTGATCTTTATGTCTGATAATGAAATTTGCTTTAAAATCACTTTTCATTATCTTGATATAACCACCAAAGTTATAGTTGATTAGTGTTAATATAGCATAGTTTTCCTTTTACTTTATAAAGCACTTCTATATTTAATCCTGAAAAAAAAACCCAACTTTTTAGCACTGGAAGCATCTTTCTAAATTATCTTTTTTTTTTTTTTTAAATGAAGCAGTAGCCATTTTTGTTAAGGGACCTAAACTGAAAATAGGTTTATTTGTTAATTTATTTAGTAAAGATTTTATTTGTTTATTGACAGCAAGAGAGAGAGAGAGAGGAAGCACACAAGCGGGAGGAATAACGTGCAAAGGGAGAGGAAGAAGCAAGCTCCTTGGGGTGCAAGTAGTCCCATGTAGGGCTGGATCACTGTACACTGGAATCATGACCTCAGCCAAAGGCAAACATCTGCTTAAACAACTGAGTCATCCAGGCACCCCTAGAAAATTAAAAAAAAAAAAAGAACTTTTAAAAACATTTTGTTTCTTTTTTTTTAAATATTTTATTTATTTGACAGACAGAGAGACAGGAAGAGGAACTATAAGCAGGGCAGAGGGAAAAGGAGAAGCAGGTTTCCTACTGAGCAGAGAGCCTGATGTGGGGCTCCATCCCAGGACCCTGGGATCATGACCTGAAAAGAAGGGACACTTACGGAGGAAGCCACCCAGACACCTCTTTCCTTTGTTTTTAATATATGGCAACTGGTGCTTCCCAGCCATGAGAAGCATATTACCCATTGATTAAATCTTTGATAACAACCTATTTAAAGAGGTGTGTAAATATATACTTACTCAGATTTATACACTTTGTGTTTTCTTCATAGTTTGGGGCTGGACCCCATGGTCACAACACTGCTTCCAGTCTTTGCCTTCCCATCTGTTGATACCAGGCATTTGGTCAGCAAAGCAAATTAGTATCATAATTAATAAGCCCTTGGCACCATATCTCTGGAGCAGGGGTTGCTCTTAGCCAAGGCCCAGAGCAGTTGACCTCCCCTCGCTAGTGCTATAGCCCCAAGGACTAGGTCCCTGCCACCAGAACTCAGTCTTACATGTTATGCTAAGCAGACAAAACCAAAACCGGAGAGCTCCGACAGCTTTCACTGGCATGCCTCATCTCCCACTCCCTCGACGTCCAGGCAGTACCAGATGCCAGGGAGGGGTCTTGGTCCAACATATGGGAGGGAAGGAAGTAGCCATGAGCAAGTACCTGCCTCTCTGTGCCTTTCTTTCATGAGCAGGTTGTAAGGAGGAGGAAGAGGAAGGGGAAGAGAGGTGAACTTCAAGGGGGTGAAGGCCTCAGGTAGGCAGCTGACTCCTGCCAGTAGGAAAGGGACAAAGGAGAAGGCAGTGAGTCTTTCAGGGAGGGTTGGGGGTAATAGTTACAGGTTATGATGGAATCTGGACAGGAGTAATAGGGATACTAGTCATTTGAGTCCACCATTGGCAAGCTGCGCTGGGTGTCAGGCCAGATAGGCCTCCCTGGGCAACGGCACATGAGAGAAGGTGGAATTCTTCTCTGAGGAGCAGGTGGAGCTTTGGGTGTTGGGAAAGCATAGACAGTATTGTTCCAGGGCCAAGGACAGGTCCGGGTTCTCCTGGTTGGAGGTCAAGGCCACAGTATGATCCAGGTCTTCTACCAGCAGCTTGAAGGTACCACATGCCAGCCTCTCCTAATTATTGTATTATTATTGTATTGTATTATTGTATAACTCCCTGGTGCACTTATTGGCTTATCCATCAAATGACTCCTTCAGCAGATTGAAAACCACCTCCACAGGCACTCCAGGATATGGGAGGCTTCCAGAGTGAAGATTTTGCACAGGATCACCCCAAAAGTCCAGAAGTCACTCTCGTGGATGTAGATCTGGACAAACATGGTCTTAGGAATCATCCACTTCACAGGCAGTCCACAGTTGGTTGTCTTTTTATAGTAACTGATGTGGTGACATCTCTGACAAGGCTGAAGTCTGAGATCTTCATCATGTTGTCCTTTGTCACCAGCACTTCCCTGGTGGCCAGGTCTTGGTGTTTGCACTTCTTGGAGGCAAGGTACTCCATGCCTCAGGCTACCTGATAGGCACAGGATGCCAGGTCCTTGGAGGAGAGTTGCTCTGCTGCATTGTGGCTGATATTGTAACAGTACTCCAGGTCAGGAGGCCTCTGGGCCTGCAGGTACTCCTGAATGTTTTCTTTGGAGGCATATTGCGTGAGAGTGTACAAAGGACCGTCCTGTGTGCAGGACCCAGCAGGTTGATGGTGTCCTTGTGCTGTCCAATCATCTTCATCATCTCCATTTCTGAGATTAGGTTTGACAGGTCTTTCTCTGTTGCATCTGACTTCAACATCTTCACAGACACTTTAGTCAAATGGTTGGATTTGTCTTTGTCCAGCCCAATGGCCTCCTCCAACACCACCTGCCCAAAGTAGGCCTGTCTTAGGGGTCTGCCTAAACTGCCTACAATCGGCCTGTCTCAAGGCAGTTATGAACTCTAGATTATCCTCAAAAACATTAAACCACAAGCTAAAAATTCTCTTCACTAGATCTCTGTCGCAGGTCTAATTTTCTTATCTTTCATCACTTACCTTTTTCCTGATTCTTATTTTCAGTATAGTTTATTTTGCTTCCAAGTGTTTTCCCTGGTTTCTGTATGCTGTTTCAGAGGGAAGAATTATCCTGTCATAAAATTATTTCTTGAGAATTCATTACATCTATCAGTGAAAATTGGTTCTTTTATGGTATTGATTCATTTGAGTTTTCTCAAAATGGGAAGAATTTTCAAAATGGTGTTTTCCTCAAGGTTCAGAGTATGTCTTAGCCTCATCTTTACTCTTTTTGAATTCACTTTTCAAATTCTTGTCCCTCTTTTTATCTTTTTAAATTTAAATGTTTTATTTTTACTACTCTTTTATTTGAGTATAGTTGATATTCAGTGTTACATTGGTTTCAGGTTTTCAATATCTCCATACATTATTCTATGATCACTCCAAATATAGCCACCATCTGTCACCATATAACACTATTATAATATCATTGACTATATTCTGTACACTGTCCCATATCTCTTTTTAAAATCTCTGATTTTTATGTTTTCTGTTATTCCAATGTTCGACCATCATTTTACTTGGATACTTTAATAAAATATGCCTGATTACACACTCTTTGCTGAAAACCATAGCATTGGATTAATAGTAGTCTTCTTCTTCTTCTTCTTTTTTAATTAACATATAATGTATTATTAGCCCCAGGGGTACAGGTCTGTGAATCGCCAGGTTTACACACTTCACAGCACTCACCAAGCACACACCCTCCCCAATGTTCAAAACCCCACCACCCTCTCCTTACCCTCCCCAACCCCTGGCAACTCTCAGTTTGTTTTGTGAGATTAAGAGTCTCTTATGGTTTGTCTCCCTCTCGATCCCATCTTGTTTCATTTACTCTTTTCCTGTCCCCCAAACCCACCACATTGCACCTCCATTTCCTCATATCAGGGAAATCATATGATAGTCTCTTTCTCTGGTTGACTTATTTTGCTAAGCATAATACCCTCTAGTTCCATCCATGTCATCGCAAATGGCAAGATTTCATTTCTTTTGATGGCTGCATAGTATTCCATCACATATATATATATATATATATATATATATATATATATATATATTATTCATTTGTTGATGGGCATCTAGGTTCTTTCCATAGTTTGGCTATTGTGGATGTTGCTGCTATAAACATTTGGTGCACGTGCCCCTTTGGATCATATAGTAGTCTTCTTTACCACTATCAGAACCCCAGGAAGCTTTATTTATTTATTTACTAACATAAACAGGTGATCCAACACAACTTTTTTTGATGTCCAAATGTATTATAATGTCTTACCGCTTAACACTATGCTTACTGCTGTCTTTCACTGTCTGACTAAATCCTCATCATCACTATGCCATTTAATCAGAAAGAACATTTGAACTCAGAATTCTCTCCATATCAGGGAATGAAGACTCCACCCTTCTGTTTGTGCAGGTAAAATAAATGTTGATATTGTCTGTCCTGCACATACCCCATCCTGTTCACCAGAATATTCACCATCAAAATAGATACAAAATAAAAACCATACCTCACCACTTCTATTACCACCCAGTATGCTAAAAACACCATCATATGTTCCTGAATTATTGACTTGATTGATAACCCCACTTCCACACATACTGCACTCCTTTCTCCTTGCAAATTTATTTTGGTACAGCAACTTAACCTAAAAATCAAGTCAGATGATTTTATTCTGCTTTTGAAAGTCTTTTGGTATCTTCCCCTTTCATATTAAATAAAAACTGAAGGCGTTTCAATGTACTAGAGGGTCATACATCAATACGTTCTTCCTCTCTCCACCACTATGAACTCCTGATTGGCCTCCTTGCTTTTCCTCAAAAGTAACAGACCAGCTGTTCACACAAAGTCTATATACTTACTTGCTCTGCCTAGAGCAATCTTTTCCTTTAATATTTGTATAACACCCTCCTTCACTTCCTCGGTCTTTGTGCAAATGAGTAAAAGCCTGTATTAAGTGGATATTTTAAAAGCTAAATGAATGGCTTAATAGATGTATATAGGGGGAAACGGAACATATTTTCCACGGTTTAGAAGTGGAGTTCTTTTATAGAGTTCTTGTACAAGCCTACACTATTGAACGATAATGGGCAGTTGTACATTCCAATTATACAAACACTTTGGTAATTTATATACTTTTTTTTGTAATTCTTGACTGGTTCATTTAATTCCTTAGGATCATTATAGCATTTCAACATTTCATGTTCAATAAACTTATTGGGGTTGCTCCCTTTTTTATTCAAATGGAGAAATAGTCATGATTTCATCTAAAGAAAGTGTTATTGATTGTGTTGTTTTCTAGGAATGAGTCGCACATGCTAGTTTAAAAGTTTTGTTAAATTCCCAAGTGTGTCACCGATAAAAGCCTTTTGTAGATTAGTAACTTGCTCAAAACAGAAAAGTTATGTAACACTCAATTGTTATACTATCTTTGTTTCCATCTTGCATTGTAATAACATCCATCTTAACTCTATTTAAGACAAGTCATCGCCAGATGGCTTTCTGGCATTGAGTGCATGATATGAAATCTAGTATAACTAAAAGTTTTTGGTTTTAGTAGCCTATAAATCAATTTAGAAAAATATATGTATTTGAATATAAGGTAAAGTTTTAAATTATTTGGCAATAGTAAACTAAACTTTTTTTTGGTAAATTTTTATTTTCTAAAATTTCATTGAGCTCTTTTGCAATAAGAAACAAGTTACAAAAAATTAAGTTTTATTTACCCCAATTCAAAATTATTAGGAATATAATCATAGAGGTTGAAGTATTTAAAATATGGAACCCAAAATATTTTATTAGGTAAATTCGTGAATGCTGAGCATTCACTGTTAAAATATACTAATACTATTGATAGACTGGTAGAAGCCTAAAATCAAATATTTATTAAATATTTATATCCATATCTTTTCATGGCTTGGTTATTCATTTCTCTAGCATTAAATAAGATTCCATTGTTTGCATGTATTACACTTTATTTGACCTTTCACCTATGGAAGGATATCTTGTTTTTTCAAGCTTTTGTCAGTAATGAATAAAACTACTATAGACATCTTTGTGGGTATAGGTTTCATCTTCTTTGGATAAATACCAAGAACTGCTACTGCTGAATCATCTGGCAAGAATATGTTTAGTTTGGTAAGAAACTGCCAAGTTGCTTTCTATTCTTTATTCTCAATAGACATGGAAGAACATTCCTGTTGCTCCACATCCTCACCAACATTTCGTGTTCTGTTGTCAGTGTTCTGGATTCTGGGTATGTACTGGTGTCTCTTTTTTGTTTTAATTTGCATCTTCCTGATGACATATGATGTGAAGCATCTTTTTATATGCTTATTTGCCATCTGTAATTATTTATTTTATGAGGTATCTGCTAAGGTCTTTGGCTCATTTGTAATCAGGTTTATCCACGATTGTTGAGTTTTAAGGGGTCTTTGTGTCTTTTTGATTAACAGTCCTTTGCCAGATGTGTATTTTGCAAATTTTTTCTCACAGTCTGTGCTTTGCCTTTTCATTCTCTTGGCATTGTTTCACAGAGTAGACATTTTTAAATTCAGTGCTTGTGCTTTTGTAGCTAAAGTTATTTCCAAAACCAAGGTCATTTAAATTTTCTTCTATATTACCTTCTACATGTTTCATGTTTAGGTTTATAATTTAATCTGAGTTAATTTTTGTGAAGAGTGTATGATATCTGCCTGGATTTATTTTATTTTATTATTTATTTTATTTTTATTTTATATTTTTACATTTAGCTTCACCATTACTCCAGAACCATTTGTTTAAAAGATTGTATTTTGCTCTCTTGTATTGCTTTTGCTTTTATATTAAATATAAAATATAATTGATAATATATATTCTGTTCCTTTAATCTAGTCTTTCTGTGGTATTACAATATCTTGCTTCCAATTATCGTTATGGTATACTTTTTTTAAAGGTTTATTTATTTATTTGACAGAGAGAGAGATCACAAATAGGCAGAGAGACAGACAGAGAGAGAAATGAGGAGAAGCAGGCTCCCTGCTGAGCAGAGAGCCCAATACGGGACTCGATCCCAGGCCCCTGGGATCATGACCTGAGCCAAAGTCAGAAGCTTAACCCACTGAGCCAACCAGGCGCCCCATCGTTATGGTAAACTTTGAAGTCAGTCCTCAGGCTTTGTTCTCCTTCAACACTATGTTGACTATTGTGAGTCTTTGCCTCTCCATATAAACTTTAAAATAAGTTTGCTAATATTAAAAAAAAAAGAACTTGATGGAGTGCATTAATTGTATAGATAAACTTGGAAACCAGTGACCTCTTGAGCTTAGCAGGAGATAGACCATGGACATCAGTTGTCACAGTGGTGCCTCTGGCAGAACCTATTGCAAATCCCTAGGCAAAATGAGAAGTCAAGGATCTGAGAGAATGTCTAAGAAGTACTTGATACATCCCTTGGGTATGGTTTATTGAAGTGTTCACCTGTCTGAAAGCTGGGGAATCTAGATAAGGGAGGGAAAATTAGTTATGATAAAACATATCAACAAACATGAATAAATGTTGTAAAACTAATTGTCATGGCTCATATAAAATATGACCAACAGAGGGACCATCAAAAGGAAAGCATCAGTTATGTTTATTGTGAAATGTTTTATTCAAAATAAAGCAATGAGAGGGGAAGACACAATGAGAAAATTAACATTTTTTAAATGGTAACCATCTTACAAAATGGAATAGGTTTTATATTCTAAGTAGTATATTGAAAAGTAAAACATTGGGGTGCCTGGGTGGCTCAGTGGTTTGGGCTGCTGCCTTCGGCTCAGGTCATGATCTCAGGGTCCTGGAATTGAGCCCTGCATCGGGCTCTCTGCTCCGCAGGAAGCCTGCTTCTCTCTCTCTCTCTTTCTGCCTGTCTCTCTGCCTAGTTGTGATCTCTGTCTGTCAAATAAATAAATAAAATCTTTTTAAAAAAAAGAAAAAAAAAGTAAAACATTAAAAAATAAAATTTAAATTTAAAAAAATTATGTAATTTTTAAAAAAGGTTAAAAAGAGCAGAACCATTTGTCTTATAACTGGAAAATACATTGTATATATATCTATCAAAAATAACTTGTCGGGTTCCTGGGTGGCTTGTGGGTTAAGCCGCTGTCTTCAGTTCAGGTCATGATCTCAGGGTCCTGGGTTGGAGCCCCACATTTGGCTCTCTGCTTAACGGGGAGCCTGCTACCTCCTCTCTCTCTTTGCCTGCCTCTCTGCCTACTTGTAATCTCTCTCTCTCAAATAAATAAATAAAATCTTTAAAAAAAATAACTTGTCATGGGGGCACCTGGGTGGCTCAGTGGGTTAAAGCCTCTGCCTTCGGATCAGGTCATGATCCCAGAATCCTTGGATCAAGTCCCACATCGGGCTCTCACCTCAACAGGGAGCCTGCTTCCCCCCTCTCACTCTGCCTGACCCTGCCTACTTGTGATCTCTGTCAAAGAAATAAATAAAATCTTTTATAAATAAATTTAAAAAAATAACTCATCATGTTTGGATCAGGAGCATATGGAAAAAAATAATATCTGAGGACAATACTTCTGCCATATTTTGTGCCTTGTTAATATTTTTAAACAGTCAGGAAACTTTTAGCTTTATTGAAATACCTGCTAAGAGACCAGCAGTGCCTTTTGGAGCCCTATGACTATAAAAATTAATTGCAAATATTCAAAATGTTTACTATGGTGTCACTATTTAGGGCCACCACCAAGCACGCTTCGGAAGTAAGCATAACTGTTACTCTTCTGTAAGGCAAAAGGGCATGTTTTCAGGAGTTCCATCTGCTGTACCAGGAGGTGAATCAAGTAATGAATTTTGTCTATAAAATAATTCACTTTTCAATCTAACATTCCTCCTTCCACATTATAATAATAAAAACTAGGAGGAGACTAAAACAAACAAACAACTACAACTACAACAACCAGCTTTTCCTTCAGTGGAAAAGTAAATAGAACCTTATGAGTAGCCTGAAATTTATTTTTAAATAATTTTAAGATAAGCGTTTTTGTTAGAAAACCATATATTTTATATAGCTAAGAAATAACAGGCAAAGTTTTATTAACGTCTAAAAAGTCTAGTTACTTCTATTTATCTATTAACTCATCTCTTTATGAAGTAGAACATGATCACACCTATTGTATCTACCCAAGTTTGTATGCTTTGGTTATTTTATGTTTGCTATTTCCTTGCTTAATTTTTACAATATTTGATACATAATAGTATCTTTAAGTCCATCTACGGTTTCACAGAATTTGTTTGAACTTCATCAATATGTACAATACTTTTTGCACGTTGATTAAAAATTACGAGATATGGGGGCTCCTGGGTGGCTCAGTGGTTTAGGCCTCTGCCTTCGGCTCAGGTCATGATTTCAGGGTCCTGGGATGGAGCCCCACATCGGGCTCTCTGCTCAGCGGGGAGCCTGCTCCCCCACCCCTCTCTCTGCCTGCCTCTCTACCTACTTTTGATCGTTCAATGTGTAAATAAGATCTTTCAAAAAAGATTTACTAGGTGTGAAATACACCGAGGATATGGGAAGGAAAATGATTTCACCTGATCTGACTAGGAAGTGGTTGAAGCCTGAATTAAAGTGCTACAAAAAGAGTCAAGACCTGGGAAATATATGGGTAAAAAATCCCTAGAAAAACAGCAATAATAACGGGATGCTCTGTATTGATCCAGATCCTGCGGTAGGCAAAGAAGAGCTGGTTTTAGCCAGAGGATGATCTCCGTTTGTCTTCATGATCTGGCATTTCCTGCAAGCCAGGCATGGGGCTCTGCACTAGAGCTGCAAATGCTGGGGGGCCCTCACTTTCCCTTTTCTCTTCTCAGGGGGACAACGGGCATGTCCATGGTGCAGTGTGACAGGTTTTACCACAGGGAGATAAAAGACTGCCAAGGGTAGATTGGAGCTGGAAAAAGGCACTCAGGAACAGATTTTGAGGGGAGGTGATAGACAAGGGCATAGCGAAGAATGGGGATGAGTGTGTCAGTTTCAAAGTGCCAGGAGGCAGCACAGTGCATTCGGGAATCTACAGCAAGTTCAGGACAACGGGCAGCTGATCTGGCAGCATCAACTGGGGATGGAGACTAGGCCCCAAGGTTAACACTGGGGGTGAGCTGGTTTGTATACTATGCCGAGAAGGTGAGGTACTACATTGTGGGCGCACAGGGAGCTACCGGAGGATTTCAAATATCAGAATCGTAACCATAATAGAGTATTTAATTGCAACCTAGCTTTGATCAAGGGTAAGATGCACTATAGTTTATGTTCGACTAAGAAAGAGAAATGCTGTCAGTTAAACTAGGATATGTCATCAAGTGCAAGAGTTATTAGAATGGGGAGGGAGGGCAAATCTTAGAACAAGTAAATTGTGGTACTAGAATAATTAAGAAAGGTCGATAACTTGGATCAACTAAAAAAGTGATTATTGCTTACCATGTGCCCCAAACTATATTAAGTCTTAGAACAAGAGACGATTTCATCTTGATGCCCCGAAGCTGTTAGACCCAAGGTACAGAGGGCAGTAGCCAATGACAGCAGGCCCCAAGTGCCATGTGCAGACTCTAAGAGCAACTGCCTTTGAGAGAGGAAACGGTTGAGAGTGGGCTTTCTGAGGTAGAGAATTATTAGCTGGGAAAGCAGGAAAATTGACACAGAATCAGAATTGATGGCCCTACGTGAC
Source organism: Mustela nivalis (assembly GCF_964662115.1). Classification (NCBI taxonomy): domain Eukaryota; kingdom Metazoa; phylum Chordata; class Mammalia; order Carnivora; family Mustelidae; genus Mustela; species Mustela nivalis. Next base: position 93,044 of record NW_028135663.1, read on the forward strand.
AGAGTTGGTGAAACTTCCCTTCTCAGACATCTTGAGGCTCCTCAGAAATGTATTCTTTATTTTGGACGGAACATTTAGGATAAATATGATCTGTTCGAGTTTCTGGTTCTCTCATCAGGTCTGTTTCTTAGGATTCACTGGCACAAGATAAGGGTTTTGATAGTCCAGGGTAAATCCTGACAAAAGCAAAGCACAGTATCTATGAAAAACTAACCACTCAGAAGAGAACAACAGATAAAAGGCCAGGCCGACCTGACCCTGCACAATAGGTAAGGTTGGTCTGGCAACAGGGGTAGAGGGGAAGTGCCCATTCTCTGCTAGAAGAGCTAGAGAAGACCCCTTCCGGAGAGACCACCAGGAGAGGAGAGCAGGAGGTGCTGATGATGAAGAATATTTTAATCAGCAGAGAAGGTCAAAATGACAAAGTTCCAGGATCAGAGTAAACATATGGGATTAAAAAATAAAAATTAAAAAAAAAGTTTTTTTGAAAGGACTTTTTTTTTTAAGGACTTTAAACAAAAGTCCTTTTTAAGAGACAGTTAAACAAAAGTCCTTTTTAATGTCCATACTACCGAAAACCATCTGTAAATTCAATTCCTATCAAAAATCCAATGTTAGGGGCGCCTGGGTGGCTCAGTGGGTTAAGCCGCTGCCTTCAGCTCAGGTCATGATCCCAGGGTCCTGGGATCGAGCCCTGCATCAGGCTCTCAGCTCAGCAGGAAGCTGCTACCTCTTCTCTCTCTGCCTGCCTCTCTGCCTGCTTGTCATCTCTCTCTGTCAAATAAATAAATAAAAAATCTTTTAAAAAAATCCAATTTTTTTTTTACAGAAGTAAGTAAAGAATCCTAAAATTTATATGAGACCATAAAAGACAACTAATAATTAAAGCAGTTCTGAGAAAGAATGAAGAAGCGAAATTACACTTCTTGATTTGAAACTATACTACAAAGCCCTCATGCCCAAAACAATAAAGTATACTGGCATAAAAATAGACCAATAAACAAGTAGAACAGAATTGAGAGTCCAGAAATAAATCCTTTCATACAGTCACCTAATATTTGACAGGGGCCAACATATATAATGTGTAAAAATAGTCTGTTCAATAAATGATATTTAAAACTGAATAGTCACATAAACCAGCATGAAACTGGAACCTTATATCACTCATAAATCTTAACTTGAAATAGATTAAAGACTTAAATGTGATGCATGAAACTAAATTTCCTAAAGGAAAACATAGGAAGGAAAAATTCTCATTGACATTGGTCTTGCCAATAGTTTTTTGGATACCAGGCCAAAAACACAAGCAAAAGAAGCAAAAATAAATAAATGGTATTACATCAAACTAAAGTTCCTGCATTGCCAAAAAAAAAAAAAAGGGAATGAAAACACAATCCACAGAATGGAAGAAAATACTTACAAATCTTATATCTGAAAAGAGGTTAATAACCAACAGATACAAATAGAAAAAAATATATAATTAAAAAAATAGCAAAAGGATCTCAATAGACTTTTTTTTCAAAAAAGTTATATAAATGACCAACAGGAGCATTAAAAAGTGCTCAATGTAAAAACTCAGGGCAAAGTCATTATGTTGTTGTTGTTGTTGTTTACCTCTGAAAAACACAACAAGATATGACTACCTATTAGAATATATACTACCAAAAAATTAAAACTAACAAATTTTGGTAAATATTGGGGAAAATGGGGAACCTTTGCACTGTGATAGGGATATAAATTTGTATGGAAAACAGTACGGAGATTATTCATATTATTAAAAGTAAAATTACCATATGATTCAGTAATCCCACCTCTAGGTATATATCTAAAGGAAACGAAGTCACTATTCGAAGACATATCTGCACTCTTATGTTCATTATAAAATTATTAACTCTAAGCAAGAGATGGAAATAACTTCAGTATCCATTAATGGATGAATGAATAAAATAAGTATGGTAAATATATACTATGGAATACTACTTAACCATGAAAAATTAAGAAATACTGCCATTTACAACAGCATGGATGGATCTTGAAGGTATTATACTAAGTGAAATATTTCAAAGATTTTATATATTTTTTTTAATTTATGTATTATGATATCCCTTACATACAGAATCTGAAGAAAAAGCAAACTAATGGAAACTTAGAGTTGAGTTGACAAGAGGTGAACCTGGGGTGGAATAAGGTGGTCAAAGGGTACAAACTTGCAACTATAATATGAAAAAGTTCTGGGGATCTAATGTACTACAGGATGATCATAGTTAATAATATATACATACATTTTTATTGTGCTTCCCTTTACTAAACTTTGCATATATCACATTCTTACAAGTTGAAAGTTTATAGCAATCTTGTATAAAATAGGTCTGCTGCCACCATTTTTCTAACAACATTTGTTCATTTTGTGTCTCTCTGTCACATGTTGGTAATTCTTGCAATATTTCAAGTTTTTTCATTATTATTGTATTTGTTATGGTGATCAGTGATCAGTAACTATGACCCACTGAAAACTCAGAACTAGTTTACTTAAGGTATATACATTGTTTTTCCTTAAAGACATAATGCTTTTGAACAGTACAGTATAGTGTTTATTTTTTATATGCACTGGGAAACATAATTTTTTATTTGCACTGGGAAACCAAAAATAATAATCATAATTTGACTTAGTTTATTGAGATGATCACTTTATTGAGGCGGTCTGGAACAAAACCCACAAGACCTCTGAAGTTTATCTCTACTGTACTATATACATAAAAGTTGCTAAGAGAGTAGATCTTAAAATTCCTTACCATACATGCATAAAAAACAGTGGCAACTATATGAGATAGTAGATGTATTAACATTTTTATGTAGATTATATTGCAATACAGATGTATGCCCATTTATCAAATTGTACAAAATTTACACAATGTTAAAAGTTTGCAATGTTATAAGAAATCATTTCTTATATTTACAAATTATAATATGTCGATTATTTTTCAATAAAGCTGGAAAAAACTTTTTGTAGAATTAATCTATTTTTCAAAAAACGAAGTAAGGAAGTAGAAACTGCAACTAACTCTGAAATAATAGAATATAAAATCCATTTTAGTTATATACACTGTGACAAAAACTATTACTTAGTTTACAATGAAGGAGTACTTAGGAAGCATGAAGGATGGTCTATAAATAAGGCTGAAAGAGCTCAGTTTTAAGGTTTAAATTTAAAATCTTCTTTTGAAATACTCAACTGACCACCTATTTTTCCAAACATAAAAGTCTTAACTGCATGAATTTATTTCATACAACTCTATAATCTAGTTTCATAAGAAAGCAGCATGCAAATCTTGAATAAGACAGACTTGCTTAAGTTTCTTTGTGTTCAACAGTAAAGGATACTTCCCTAAAAAGAAGAAAAATCAGCATATTTATTATGATAATTATTATTCATAATGAGATTCATATTGAATTAGGGAATATATATCCTCAGAGGAGGTAAAGTAAAATGAAATTTATTTTGGTAAATGTGTCTATGAATAGTCAATACAATGCCTCAATATAAATGAATATTATCATTTTGAACAATTTAATTACTATTATTAGAATTATTATAAGTATAAAAATAGCTATCATTTTAGCATGGAATATGAGACTCTCAGGCTCCATGCTTCATTACATCCACACAACAACTCTGCATAATAAGTATTATCATCACCATTTCATGGGTGAAAAAACTGAGGCTAACACATTTAGATAACTGGTTTATGATTACATGGCTAGTAAAGATGCATCACACTAATTTAGGCTTTATGATTTCAGAATTGTACTCTTTCCACTGCACATTCTATTACTCTGTAAATACTTGGCTTGTTTTCATTTAGTTCTTTAATTTTATTCATGTGGTGATGGCTTAAAGCTTCATTTAAAGGAAGCTTAAAAAATTCATTTAACCAAAAGCTCCCAAGAATTAAAAATGTCATGGATCTAATGTAGACATGGATATCATTAGTTAATGGGTAACTATATATTTTCCACTCTAGTGAGATAACAATCAGAGTATTTTTCTAAGTTTTAGTCTCTGAGTGTTCAAAAGGACTTTGTTAAAATAGAAATATTTAGACAAAGGTGATCAAAAGTCTGGATCAGGTCACCTTAAGATAAATATTAGGAAACTGAGGAAACAAATGGAGATTTGAACACTGAGCTATGATATAATGAATGGTTTAAAGTATTTAGTAGAGCATAGAAAAGCCCTTTAAAGCCTGGTCTTAGCCTAGCATTGCAGCTTCTGGGATATCTGTCTATCTATCATCTATCTATCTATCTATCTAGATATAAGTTTGAAAACTTTTTCAACTTAAAGATTTTGAGAAATAGAACATAATTAGCACCATAGAAGATCTGTTTATGATAACAACCTAGCCTCTCCTCCCAGTTTGTTAATATTCTCTCTTATTTAATGTAACATTGTGTAAATATACCACTACTGATCTGCCGTTATGAATGAAATAACTATAATCATCTGTTTGCATATCCTGGTGAAAATATTCATTTAGTTCCATGTTGTATTTCTAGGAATGGACCAAATTTTTTTTTAATTTTTAAGTTTTCTAAATATTGTCCAACTTACCTCATATGTTTTTATTATGTGCACTGTCATTCCTTCACATTCTTGCAAGAGATTTTCACTGTTGCCCAATATGGTAAGTGTGTAATAGTATGTCATTCTAGGTTTTAATTTATTTTTAATTTAATTTAATTTAATTCCAGATTCATAATAAAGATAAACAGTTTTTGTATATGAGTGGCCATTTGGATTACCCTTTCTGTAAAGTACATGCTCAAATCTTTTGATATCTTAACATTGTGTCATACTGACTTCTTTAATAGTAGATTTTCTGAATGAGATTTTAGCTGTGTAGGTCTTCTCTATTTTATTTTGAACTTGTTTTCATTTCAAAATCTTTATATTTATTTTCATAATCTGCTTTTATTTTGCTTTGTCTATTATCTATCTATCTATCTATCTATCTATCTATCTATTTATTTACAAGCAAGAGAGAGTGAGCAAGTGAGAGTGCAGGGAGGGATAGAAAAAGAAGGGAAAAGAATCTTAAGCAGGCTCCAGGCTCAGCACAGAGCCCAACTCTGGGCTCTATTTCACAACCCTGACATCATGACCTGAGCCAAAATGAAAGAAATAAAATAAAATTAAGGTGTTAAAAAAAAAAGAAAAAGAATTGGAGGTTTAATTAAGTGAGCCACCCAGGCACCCCTGTGGTATCTTAAATTAGCTGTCATATCTTTAAAGTTCTAGAGTATCCATTTAATTCATTTATAAAATCTTTCTCAATATCATTTTTAGTTTCAGTTTTTTGTTCAATTTGTTTCCCCTCTCATTTCTTTGAGCAGAGTAATCAAGCCATTTTACAATCTTTATTGATCATTTTAACATCATACTTAATCCCATTTTGTCTATCAAATCTTGTTAATGGTTTTTCTTTGTGTGCTTTGTTACATTTTGCTATGTTCAAGACATTATATTTGAAACTCTTATTGAGTAGGGATAATTAAGAGCTATAATAATGGTATGGTCCCCCTTGGCTGGATTTTCTCTTATATCTGTGACTCTACAAGACAATCATATTCCAAATTCAGTGATTGACTTTCTCAGTTTACACAGAAGGCAAGGTAGGCTATAGTCTTATTTCTGCTTCTCCTTGTGCTTTGGGGATCTCAACTTAAATTTGGGTTGTACCAAAGTTTTCAAATTTGATTGCTGCTGGATTTTGAATTTTGTTTCTCTAGTATCAAGTGTCTATTAAAAACACAGCTCAGTGTGTTTTAGCAGTTTCAAATGCTCTCATAGCTAAAATGGCTTCAGGCATATATCTCTAGACTCTCATTGTGTTTCGTATTTTGGCCCAGTAATCCCTCACTTATTTTTATAATCATTCTGATATTTTTAACTTTAAAAGCTATTTTGTCGGGATTTTTAAGTTGCCTAAAGTAGCAGTTTTTAGATCACCATTACTAGAAGCAACAACAAATATACATGAAAATATCTGCAGTAGTTTATCACATCTTTATGGCTTTGAACTTCCAGAAGCCGAGGCATCCTTCTCTAATCACTTAGGCAAACTCCAGTTTACCCTTTAAAACAACACAAGAATTGCTTCATTTAAGAACATGTTCAGGGATGACTCTTCCCCACTGTTCTTACCAACATTCCCACACACTCTTTGCTACCCACACCTTGTTTATGAACTTTCATTAGGTATATCAGCATCACCAGAATTTTGCTCTATTGTATATTTGTCCTTTAGAGCTTTAATTAAATATGAATTCCATAGAAAGTCTGTCCCTTTTCTTTCAAACCTGGGTTAGTTATTTCTTCTCATTCTTTGTCAGAAGCTACTTTATTAGAGAAACTTACAGCTGTGTTGTGACTTTGGAGCCTTTACAGTTTTTTGACTGGAAAAATCACCCATCCCTGAGGTTTTTATGCAGCTTCCTAGCTGATATTATTCAGAAATCTGTTCAAAACAGACTTTTTCAGGGAGGCCCTTTCGGACCACTCAGTTACACAACCTCTTCTCAATCACTGCTCTTTTTAAAATGTGCTTATTTATTTCAAATATGCATCACTATTGAAGAAAAACCAGTACGATTTTTTTCTTTTTAAAGTTGGCTTACCTATTATCTATCTCTCCCATTAAAATGATTCCTCTGGGCTGGGGTTTTGTTGTGCTCATCTTAGGCCAGGCACTCAATAAATTGTCTCTGAATGATTGAATTGTTTGTCTCCCTTGCTAGATTCTCAACTTCATGAGGCCGAGGATTGTTTTATTCAGTCCTTCTTTATCCTCAATGTCTGTTATATTGCAGTCACTTACGTGACTAATGGGAAAAATCACAGAAAGAAAGAGTTAAAACTACAGAAAAACCCCGTAGGTTCAATAACACAAAGCTTTCTAAAACTATTTAGCCCAAGACTTGAATACTGGCTGCACTTTTGATTTTTTTTTAAATGGTATTGAATTTAGTTTAAATGGAAATACTTGAATGGTAGAATAATAAAAAAAAAATTATAAAAGCAACTTGCTCCTTAAAGTAAGAATTATATAGGGCATCTCTTCTAGAAGCAAAATTTTCAAATGTCAAACATCTGAAAGCATAGAAGGAGAAGTAAGAGTGTGAATTGTACTTCAATGCTCTTTTCTTTATATTCAGCAAACAGCTTCATTCACACCTTTCCAATTTTTTCAACTCTTTTGACAAAGCCTTCAGAGGAGTTACTGCTGATGACCACCATCACAGCCTGACAGGAGAAATTTTATAAAGAAAAATAATAGCATGTTTTTCCCAAATTGTTAAGGATATGGTGAAGCTCTGTCGGATTCAAAGGAGGAATGTGCAATTCCATGCTATATATAATAATAACTTATTTTAATAGTGGCTTTGCAATTTTTCAGATATACCCATTTACTGAAACCACTATGAAATAAACAAAAACAAACAAATTAACAGGGGTTCGAGACAGGAATTATCTAATCTAAAAATAGCACATGTTCACAGAATACACAACACATATCCCAAGTACTACTATAGGTTTCAAGTAATAGTCAAAACAATAGTAAACATGATTCAGACCCTACCAGTCAAATCACAAATGGGACCTTAACTGTAAATCCTTATCTTTAGATCAAAGCGGGTTATTGGGTGCTGAAGATACATTATAGAACTAATATGTTATAGAACTCCTCTGAAATGAGTCATTTATTCCATCACTTTTCCTGCACAGCTGCTGACCCATGTTTTGGTTCCTGGAAATAGCTGCTACCCTGTCATACTTCTTAAAAGCACATAGATTGATGACTCTACTCATTCCTCCATTCCTCTGTGACTGTCACTGTGTTAAAATGTGGAGTCAGCTGACTCACTTGTGGTGGTAATAAAGTAGATGAGTTTTCGAAGTATTTTGCTATTTCTAAAAATGCAAAAACTAAATTACATTGAAATCATAAGGGGTGTTTCAGGGAGAGCTGTAGGATGTGGTTTCTTGTGTAATCCACAGAGATTAGCTCCAACACATATTTAAACTCTCCTCTAGGAGCAACCTTACTGGTAAAACAAGAAGATAAACAGATGTATACACAACCTGGCACAAAATTATCACTTACGTTTGCCTTCCTAGTCTCCTCGTGTTACTTATTTATCTTAACTTCTCTCTGAAATCAGGGAACACAGAATCTCAATCAGTTGACATTTTTCTACTGAATTACCTACCCAATAGTCTGATCATACCCCTAAGACTTTTTTAAATTATTTCACTCATAATCCCAAATCTGCTTTGTTTCCTCGTCTTAGTACACTGTAATTTGATTTCAAAATGAGGACAGTTGTCAGTAATGCCACATTCATTAATCTATTTTACAATTCCATGTACTTAGAACTATGAAAATATGTTAATAACATCCATTCCAATAAGCCACCCTAAATTTATTATCATGAAACAAGACCTCAAGAAAGAGAATTCAAAATCATCCATGTATTTGCAGTTTATTGCAATAAAGCCTTTATCAATAGACTTCCCTGTGCACATGGTGGTCAAATTGCTGGTGAAAACCAGCCAGATCTATTACAAGCTTTCTCATGGCTTCTAGGTAACCCAAGTGAGCCTTTATTGATACTGGGAAGGGATAAAGCAGGGAAGGGATAAACAGTGATGTAAGAATTGGCTAGACAAAAGTAATGACTCTCATTACAAAGTGAGTATTTTAAAGCAAAAAAGCCTGTTGGGAATATTGTTTTATAAAATAGTGGGGTTTTTTTTATTAACTTTTTAAAATTCAATTAGTTAACGTATAGTGTACCATTAGTTTCAAATGTAGATTTCGGTTATTCATCCATAGCATATAATAGCTAATGCTCAGTACTTACTGTGATAGCTTCTTGAAAGCACAATTTTAACCCACTGAGCCACCCAGGCGCCCTTGAAAGCAGAATTTTAGATCATATTTTCTGATTACTTCCATGTAGTACAACACTTTCCTGCTAGCAACCTTCAAAACATACTGTTTGTTAGAGGAGTTTCTTTAATAATAAATAAATAGGGATTTATTTAAATTTATAAATATATAAAATAAATAGGAATTTATTTAAATTTATTTAAATATTGCACACTGTTTCATTGTTCATAAATAAGGTGATGATATTATAGCCATTAGTTGGTAGCACTGATCTATCACTTTCTTTTTACTTCTCAGTGCATTCTCTTTGCACAAAATAGATATATATTTTAAAAGAATCTGGATCTGTGGCAAACTTTAAAAAAAACCCTATACAAGGTCTTTTCTGGTTCCATATAAATTTTTAAATTATTTGTTCCATTTCTTTGAAAAAGATGGATGGTACTTTGATAGGAATTGCATTAAATGTGTAGATTGCTTTAGGTAGCATAGACATTTTCACAATATTTATTCTTCCAATCCAGGAGCATGGAAGATTTTTCCATTTCTTTGTGTCTTCCTCAATTTCTTTCACGAGTACTTTATAGTTTTCTGAGTATAGATTCTGTGTCTCTTTTGTTAGGTTTATTCCTAGGTATCTTATGGCTTTGGGTGCAATTGTAAATGGGATTGACTCCTTAATTTCTCTTTCTTCTGTCTTGCTGTTGGTGTAGAGAAATGCAACTGATTTCTGTGCATTGATTTTATATCCTGACACGTTACTGAATTCCTGTATAAGTTCTAGCAGTTTTGGAGTGGAGTCTTTTGGGTTTTCCACATATAGTATCATATCATCTGCGAAGAGTGATAATTTGACTTCTTCTTTGCCGATTTGGATGCCTTTAATTTCCTTTTGTTGTCTGATTGCTGAGGCTAGGACCTCTAGTACTATGTTGAATAGCAGTGGTGATAATGGACATCCCTGCCGTGTTCCTGACCTTAGTGGAAAAGCTTTCAGTTTTTCTCCATTGAGAATGATATTTGCGGTGGGTTTTTCATAGATGGCTTTGATGATATTGAGGTATGTGCCCTCTATCCCTACCCTTTGAAGAGTTTTGGTCAGGAAGGGATGCTGTACTTTGTCAAATGCTTTTTCAGCATCTATTGAGAGTATCATATGGTTCTTGTTTTTTCTTTTATTGATGTGTTGTATCACATTGACTGATTTGTGGATGTTGAACCAACCTTGCAGCCCTGGAATAAATCCCACCTGGTCATGGTGAATAATCTTTTTAATGTACTGTTGAATCCTATTGGCTAGTATTTTGGTGAGAATTTTCGCATCTGTGTTCATCAAGGATATTGGTCTATAGCTCTCTTTTTTGGTGGGATCCTTGTCTGGTTTTGGGATCAAGGTGATGCTGGCCTTATAAAATGAGTTTGGAAGTTTTCCTTCCATTTCTATTTTTTGGAACAGTTTCAGGAGAATAGGAATTAGTTCTTCTTTAAATGTTTGGTAGAATTCCCCCGGGAAGCCGTCTGGCCCTGGGCTTTTGTTTGTTTGGAGATTTTTAATGACTGTTTCAATCTCCTTACTGGTTATGGGTCTGTTCATGCTTTCTATTTCTTCCTCGCTCAGTTGGGGTAGTTTATATGTTTCTAGGAATGCATCCATTTCTTCCAGATTGTCAAATTTATTGCCGTAGAGTTGCTCATAGTATGTTCTTGTAATAGTTTGTATTTCTTTGGTGTTAGTTGTGATCTCTCCTCTTTCATGCATGATTTTATTTATTTGGGTCCTTTCTCTTTTCTTTTTGATAAGTCGGGTCACTGACAGAGTCAAATGTACTTTTTCTACTAGTAGCCAGCTCTTTGTCTTTTGTCAGAAAGATGCCCTTGTGAATTATTTATAATAAAGCTATTAGCAACAATAATAATAATAATAAATAGAATTGAAAATGTTAAAAAAAGTTTTCTTAACTAATTAGGGTTCTTAGATATCAATTAGAGGAACCACCTCTGGCAAGCAAATTAATCTGCAAGACATTCCCAGAATTAACAAGTCAGTCAGATACAGGGTTGTCTGTAGATTGAAAGGTGAAACAAAAGGACTAGGTTTGGAAAATAGGTAAGGACAGTGAAAAAAATGATCAAATTTTTGGGCAAAATAAATTCTTAGGTGTCCTTTCAATGGAGTCCTGGGCATTATGTAGCAGAAACTCTGGAGATTATCTCAATCCATTGGAGTCACCCCATTTATTAGCTTGCTATTGACAAAGTTATTTACAAACTGTAGAGCAAGAGGTTATAATGTAGAAAACTGATGGTAATGCACAAGATTCTTGTTAACAATAATGCAAGTTAGTGATTTTTCATTAGACAACATAAATTCTATATCCCAAATTATGGGCCCAGAGAACTTCTGCTGCACAACTCTGCTTATATCCCAAATAACCATGTGAACTAGTTTTAATATCTGCTTCTCTTATTACTTTTTGAATAAAAATTAGACAACATAAATTCTATATCCCAAATTATGGGCCCAGAGCACTTCTGCTGTACAACTCTGCTTATATCCCAAATAACCATGTGAACTAGTTTTAATATCTGCTTCTCTTATTACTTTTTGAATAAAAATTCTTGACACAAGTATTTTATAATTGTGTGATAATCGTGCATTTAATTTCTTGGAGAACAAACACACTTTAGCATAACTATGTTCTTTCACAGAACCAGCCTTGATAACACACTTCTATATGTTAGAAATGATGTAATAAATGTAGAATACTGGGCACTCGTTTGGTATTCTTTGCCATGTTTTGCACTATCTAAAAAGAGATCAGTGAACTTGGACTGGAGTTAGTAGACATGGAAGAAAATAAAATATTACAGAGAAGAATACTCTGTGGTCCACAACCTAAACGGGCTGGGATTCCCATCATTTGGATCCCTGTAGCTTTACAAAAGTCAATTAAATTTTTGTGTCTCCTATTAAAGTTGATTCCCCAGTACTTTTTCAAACATCTCTTGTAAAGTATTGTTTCCCAGAAAAAAAAGGGATTTTTCACATGTCTCTGCCTTTGTCTCTGGTCATGATCTCAGTCAGGATCCTGGGATCGAGCTCCATATCGGGCTTCCTGCTCATTAGGGAGGATACTTCTCAGTCTCTCTCTGCAGCTACCTCCCCCTGCCCCATTCATGCTTTCTCTCTCAAATAAATAAATACAATCTTTAATTTTTTAATTAAAAATAAGATAAATAAAATAAAATAAAAAGTCTGGTCTTACTGCCCCATTTAGCTCCTTTTTGTTTTTTGAGTTGTATTTAAAGCAGCGTGAGAGAACATGAGGATCTCAAACTTAAAAAAAAAAAAGGAAAAAATTGAGTTTTGTTAGGATTTAAGATCTTGTCTGCTAGACAAAAACGTTGGCTTTGTTAACATGTGAAAATTAACAAAAGAGGATAAGATAGAATTCTAATAATTTTTGTAGAAATTAAAAATTTCCTCCAATCCAATTACATACAGACCCATTAAGTAAATTCATTCCAATGTCCCAAACCAACCTTTTCTAATAGTAATGCATCTGTGTAAACAGGGTCAACCCAAGGAATAAATAAATATTATTATATTTTTCCTGTCTCTTCCACTGTCACATCTGGGTATATTGGTAGCAAGCCAATTATCTATCTTATAAGACATGATAGCATAAGGAAGGGTATTCTGTCCATTTGGAACAACTGAAAATCATTGTAATTTTATCTTGGTGCAGTAACTTGAGATGGCACAGTGTGGGTTATGAATATATTTTTTTTTTTTTTACTGGGAAGAAGAGATTATAGAGATATTGGTTATCAAAGAGAGATGGACAGGTGTTGATACTTGCCAGGTCAATATCCATCTACTTTTTCCTTTAATATCAGAAAGCACTGAGGGATTGATAACAAGGAAACTTAAAACAACATCAAATATTTTATTGTCTCTTTTCTAGTTATATTGTAACCATATGACAAAGTATTAGTCGTACAAGCCATCATGCTCTTTTACCTCTATCTTTCTGCCAGGAATGTGGGCTTAATAGTGAGAACTCCAACAGCAATTTTTGCAACTGTGAATAAAAAGCCATGAAAACCTCTAAGATAGTTCACTTGACTTTCTTAAGACTCTGAACCAACACCAGAAAACACTCTCTCTAGGCTTCTTGTTAAATGAAAAAATATGGTTAAACCACTTTTGACAGTCTACTACATACAGCAAAATGTAAATCTTAATTGAAATATGTCCTCTCAGCTGTGCTTAAGCAACTGAGTCCTGAGCTTTTCAGGTTTTCAGTCTGAAAGAGTACACCTCTGGTGCTCTGAAAGGGAAGAGAAAGGACACCCTGTTCTCCATATAAATTAAAGAAGAAAAATCTGTGCATTTAAGTGGGCCATATAAAAGTTATCAAGCAATTACCTCCTAACTCCTTCCTATCCAAATTCCCTGATATGCTCTCCCTACTCCTTTATTCCACGTTACTGCCTTTTCCAGGATTCTGCCTCACATCACAGCATGTCTTCTGTTATTTCCTTCTTGCAAGCTAGTTTTGTTTTCTCCATCTAAAAAAGTCAACAATCATTGTGTATTTCAATTCCCACTTTCCTCAAACGCATTGATTCTTCTTATCTATTACTCTTTTCTCATACTCAGTGTCTTTGTCTTTATGGGGTTTGTACTTTGCTTTTCCCCATCCCTTACTGCCATTATATAATCAAATCTAATAACTTCTTAGAGAAAGTTAAAAATTCCTGCATAGCCACACGTGAACACAAAGTCACTGATTTTTAGCAAACCTATAAGATAGTCAGACATCCATTCAATTTCTTTTTTTAAGATTTTATTTATTTATTTGACAGAGAGAGATGACAAGCAGGCAGAGAGGCAGGCAGAGAGAGAGGAGGAAGCAGGCTCCCTGCTGAGCAGAGAGCCCGATTTGGGGCTCGGTCCCAGGACCCTAGGATCATGACCTGAGCCGAAGACAGTGGCTTAACCCACTGAGCCACCCAGGCATCCCTCCATTCAATTTCTTAACTGAGTCTCAAATGCATCCTGAGTTCTAACGTAAACCTAAGTTCTACTTCTTACACGTTGTTATATGACCAAATTCTTTCAGTTCAGTATTTTGTAACATTAAAATATTAATCAATTGATACTTTGTCTGTGTATTTCTATGAAAATAATTTGAATACTGTAGATTTATTGTTATATTTATAGATTTATAATCAAAGTTTCATCAGTTGAAGTTTTTGGAAATTTCATATATAATGATTAACCTAAAATGATACTGCCTCAAATCCCTCTGATATCAAGGCCCAACAACTGATTATAGCCAAACCTGTGGTGGATAGTTCCATGGGAAATTGCAGTTACTTAACACTGATAGCATCTCATGTTCTATCTCTCATTTTAGAATGTGTCCAACACAACCCAAAATTGTAGGACAGTTAATGTCCTCTGAGGACAACTCTCAGTGAAGTGGAAATAAGAACCACAGATAAAATTGTCAGTTTTCAGCTCTTCATGAGGACAGCTTAAAGAAGTTTCTCAGGACCTTTCAGTAAAAGCAAGCCTTCATTTTCTATCCACAGCAATTATATCAACAATGTACCTCTTTGACAAAGTTGCTTCTTCACTGTATCACTTTCCCATTCTTTTCTACCTTGGATAATCTCCAAGATAACCTAACAGTACTCAAATCCTTTGTCCTACTCTTTGCTCTCAGGATAAATGGAGCCAAAAGACTTAGATTAATATCAAGTTCTAATGGGATCTTAGAGCTATTTCTGTCCAGATTTTCATAAACATAGGGACCTTTGAATTATCAGGCTATAAATAAGTTCTAAATGGAGGGGGCAAAAGCAAAAAGTAGAAATTTTTAAGTTTGATTTTTAATCATGACTAATTGACTTTATTGATTATTAAAAATACTAACATTATAAAAGTGTGGATCTTTGTAAAACAATGTCATAATGTAAGAAATAAGTTGCATAGTCCTTTGGAGAATATTAAACCAAGTGTTCAGGTGCCATCTAATTTCTTGTTTAATCCAGAACTTTGGTGTGCATTATCTTGAGGAATAGGATTTTGAAGTCCAGACACTAACAGAAACCTGATCCAAATGTGTGTGTTTATATTTCTGCTTTTGTTGTAAAAATCAAAGTGTGATTGCTGGTTTAAAATGGTAAAACTAATAATGTTCATGGCCTCTATTATAAATTTTCTAATTGTATGGGAAGAATCCAATAAACATAGAATTAATGGATTTGCAAATCCTCAAAGAGCTACAGGTCAGGTAGTGGTATGTTCTGATTCAACAGCATCATAATGCAGCATTTTATATGTGTGGCTAATGGATATTTTCATGAATGTTTGCTAGCTAGTCAGCCAATATAGAGAAATATTAGGTAGGGTAATTACTCACAGTTGTGTTTAATAAAATGAGAGAAAATTATCAAATGACAGTAATAATAATAATCCTATAGCAGGCTAAATAATTCAATGATAATTCCAAGTATTAATCTAGCTTTCTTCCCTGATTATGACTCTTCTCTCCTTTATCATAATGGGAGTAGTAGATTGTCTGCAATGAATTGTGAAAACCCAGCAGTGACTTTGGCAGTGAAGGCCTCCCATCCATTTTGATAGGTTAAAATGATTCTGGTTGGTCTTGAGCAAATGTGTCAATTTGTTTTTTCTGTGTGTGTCATAAAAGAAAGGAGCAATAGTAAATTCTTGCTGTTATTCCATGGAGCCAATAAAATCATACTGCCAACAAGAGGCTGTTGACACTGTAAGTGTAGTTAACTGTCTTGAAATACTAGGCCTCGAAATAAAATTCCAATATTTCATATAACCTCTTTTTTTTTAAAGAAAACAACAAAACAAAACAAAACAACTATACTGCTTACATTTAGGGCCCTGCTGTTGTGTAACTATTCTTGAACATGTCTACTGTAAGTGTATATATATGTATATTTTTTTTTCTGTGCAATAAATTCATTTAGAGATAAATTTGGATTGCAAATTATTTTGGGGGAGGCATGGTATTTGTGGCTAGTCTTACAAGTAAAAAGGACTAAAAGAAAGAAGGAAAACATTTTTATTACAGCATATTTACATCTGTCCAAAGTACTTATTTACTCTAATACTGACTAATGTATAATACTGTACACAAAGAAAGAAGTTAAATGAGTTTTAATTCAGTCGAAGTATAGCTGGCCATTTTAAAACTTACCACTGAATCTCTCTGGTATGAAATGTGATATCTGGCAATCTGGTCCAGTTCATTACATCAGGTCATTTGTATGTTCTTATTACCATTTTGATAGCATAGCACATTTTATAACCCATACATTTTACAATGGAACTATGATGCATGTATTTTCAAAAGTATAGACATACATGAAGCTATGAGGTCAAAAAAGATGAATGTCCGTAGTACCATATAGACTCAACAAATAAAAGTGTCCAAGGCTCTGAGTGAGATTAATGAATATTGTGTAAGATTAGGCCAACATGTGGTTTTGATAAAAATAATCTGTTCTTAAATTAGAATTACAGTCGTTGAGTACAGTGTTGAAAATGGCAGATAGATTTTAGCTATCTTTGCTCACTAGGGAAAATGGAAAAATGTTTAGTTTGGTCAGGTTTTCACTTAACTTCTGAAAAATCTTACGTTTGAGAGAACCCTTCTGAAATAAGAATCCTTAAAGACATAACCCCTTTGGCACAAGTTTTCAAGAAACTTGTTTGATGTTGTAGACAATTATATGGCACACGTACTGTTCTAGATGTTTCATGCCAATAATATGTAAGCCATACCAAGGCTACATATACATATAGAGATGTTCCTCAGCTTACAAGGGGGTTATGTACAGAGACACCCATAAAAAATTGAAAATGCATTTAATACCCCTAAACTATCAAATATCATAGCTTACCTTAAGCTTATTTAAACATACTCAGAACTCTTACATTTGCCTGCATTTGGGCAAAATCATCTTAAGCAAAGCCTATTTTATAACAAAGTATCAAATATCACATGCAATTTATTAAATATTACACTAAAAAAAAGAAGAATCGTTATATATAGAATGGTTGTAAGAATATCAGGTGTTCACCCCTGTAATCTTCTAGCTGACTGGGAGCTGTGGCTCAATGCCCCTGCCCAGCATCACAAGATGGCACCATACCACATGACACTGGCCCTTTTTATAAAGACCCAAATTCAAAGTTCAAAGTTCAGATTCTACTGAATCACTTTCACTTTCACATCATTGCCAAATATTTCATAAGTTGAATCATTGTAAATCAGGAGCCATCTGATTTGAAAGTTAAATCACAGTCACCCATATACACACAAAAAAAGGCCTTCATGTAGGGCCATCTATGTATCTCTAAACAACATAGCATGACATATCAACGGCAAAAAATGGATGCGAAGGGGACAATTGCTTTGCATCAGTACTCTGAGCAGTAACATACATGGCCTTACTCACCTAGCAGAACTCCAGAGCTAGCTGATGGCAAGGAATTTTACAAATGTTTGCTGAACAGCTTAAGCCCTATTATTTTTAACTTAGTGTGCATATCTGTCTTCTCAAGATATGTTAATTTATTTTATTGACTTATTACAAAACCAAATAATTTCCTCTTATTTAAGTGGCAGGTAAATAGAATTCTTTTTAATTTAAATCAAATGGCTTTTTAGGGAAAATATACTAAAAATTCTGAAACTTGTATTGCTTATGAATCTTTTATTGGAATCCTTATCAAGTTGTATTTTTCAAGTTTTTCCTAAATAATCTTCAACGAATTGAAAATAGTTTTTGGATTTTATTCAAGGCTATTAACACACAATTTCACTTTGTTAAATATAGTGCTAAACGTTCAACCAAAACGTTGTGTCTTTTTTTTTCCACTACCACATCCTCCATCTACGGACTGGATTCTCTCCCCAACTAGCACATATATACCATTGTCTATCTTTAGGATAAGTAAGGGTCATCTTTTGTCTTTATTCTATTTCTTGTATGCTTCTGAACTTGTTGAATTTTAATAGTCACACCATAAGTATCACATACTTGATTTCCCTTTAAATAGTAAACAGTGCACAACCAGAGCATACCTTCAAAGCTATCAATATACTTACTCTGATATATTATTTTTGTATTTTTGTAAATTAAAATAATTAAAATAATAGAACAAGAGTTTCAGGTGGTAGGTGTTGTAAGTTTACCCAAACTGACTTTTGTCAAACTCGTTTTTGTCATCATATATGTCAAGTAGTTTTCTCAGGTTTATTTTTAGAATATCCTTGTGTAATGAATATTTACACTGATATCTAGTATAAAAATCTTGCAATTTATTTTAGAAACAATCTATTTCTTTAATTCATTAAAGACATTTTTGGCTTGTTTCCAGTACTTTCTTACTGGTTAAAAAATGAATTTGAAGTAGTCTGAATTTCATTATTATATGGCACTTTCCCTTTGATGAATACAAAGATGATATTCTATATTAGCTATCTGAGAAGAATTTATTTTTTTAATTTTATTTATTTGTGAGTGAGAGAGAGCACAAGCAGGGGGAGCAGCAGGGTGAAGGAGAGGCAAACTCCCGGCTAAGCAGGGAATCTGTTGCAGAACTGCGTCCCAGGACCCTAAGATCATGACCTGAGCTAAAGGCTCAGGCGTTTAACTGACTGAGCCACCCAGGTGTCCCAATCTGAGAAGAGTTCTGTATGTTATTCCTATTCATATGAAGTTTAAAATCTAGGTAATTAACTTAATATTTTAGTGGCTATTACATAGATAGCACTATGTTCCACTCAGAGAGTAAGAAAGAAATATTAAATGAACCATATTCTATGCATTCTAAATGAAAATCATTAATCAATCATAATAAACCCTTCTATTGATGGAATATCAACTTATAAGCTTTCCTCCATATGAACAATGCCAAATACCAGAATAAAGGGTCATCTAATACAAATAAAGGATAGAATTAAAGAAATCTGGTAAGACATTTAATTTTGAAAAATGGTGCTATAGTGTTGCTGAGTTGTGGTTTTCAGTTACATAATATCTGAAAAGTGTAGAAGTAAGGTGAGTGTTACGCGAGATGAGAAATGGTATATAATTAAGATATTTTTAAAAGTACAGATAAATACAAATTTGTAAACATAGCATTATGGAGGAATAAAAATAAATGATAGCTACACACTCTAATGTCAATAAATCTTGGAAAGTTAATAGAGAAGTAAAACAAGGACAGTGCAAAAAGTATGGTACATTTTTATGAAGTTCAAGCAAATTCTGTGAAACTGTAGATGGACTTAAAGATACTATTATGTATCAAATATTGCAAAAATTAAGCAAGGAAATAGCAAACATAAAATAACCAAAGCATACAAACTTGGGTAGATACAATAGATGTGATCATGTTCTACTTCATAAAGAGATGAGTTAATAGATAAATAGAAGTAACTAGACTTTTTAGACGTTAATAAAACTTTGCCTGTTATTTCTTAGCTATATAAAATATATGGTTTTCTAACAAAAACGCTTATCTTAAAAATATTTAAAAATAAATTTCAGGCTACTCATAAGGTTCTATTTACTTTTCCACTGAAGGAAAAGCTGGTTGTTGTAGTTGTAGTTGTTTGTTTGTTTTAGTCTCCTCCTAGATTTTATTATTATAATGTGGAATGAGGAATGTTAGATTGAAAAGTAAATTATTTTATAGACAAAATTCATTACTTGATTCACCTCCTGGTACAGCAGATGGAACTCCTGAAAACATGCCCTTTTGCCTTACAGAAGAGTAACAGTTATGCTTACTTCTGAAACATGCTTGGTGGTGGCCCTAAATAGTGACACCATAGTAAACATTTTGAATATTTGCAATTAATTTTTATAGTCATAGGGCTCCAAAAGGCACTGCTGGTCTCTTAGCAGGTATTTCAATAAAGCTAAAAGTTGCCTGACTGTTTAAAAATATTAACAAGGCACAAAACATGGCAGAAGTATTGTCCTCAGATATTATGTTTTTCCATATGCTCCTGATTCAAACATGACGAGTTATTTTTTTTAATTTATTTATAAAGATTTTATTTATTTCTTTGACAGAGATCACAAGTAGGCAGGGTCAGGCAGAGTGAGAGGGGGGAAGCAGGATCCCTGCTGAGCTGAGAGCCCGATGTGAGACTCGATCCAAGGATTCTGGGATCATGACCTGAACCAAAGGCAGAGGCTTTAACCCACTGAGCCACCCAGGTGCCCCCATGACAAGTTATTTTTTTTAAAAGATTTTATTCATTTATTTGAGAGAGAGAGATTACAAGTAGGCAGAGAGGCAGGCAAAGAGAGAGAGGAGGTATCAGGCTCTCCGTTGAGCAGAGAGCCCAATGTGGGGCTCCATCCCAGGACCCTGAGATCATGACCTGAGCTGAAGGCAGCGGCTTAACCCACAAGCCACCCAGGAACCCGACAAGTTATTTTTGATAGATATATATACAATGTATTTTCCAGTTATAAGAAAAATGGTTCTGCTATTTTTAACCTTTTTAAAAAATTACATAATTTTTTTAAACTTAAATTTTATTTGTTAATGTTTTACCTTTCTTTTCTTTTTTTTTAAAGATTTTATTTATTTATTTGACAGAGAGAGATCACAAGTAGGCAGAGAGGCAGGCAGAGAGAGAGAGAGAGAGAAAGAGGGAGAGAGAGAGAGAAGCAGGCTTCCTGCGGAGCAGAGAGCCCGATGCAGGGCTCGACCCCAGGACCCTAAGATCATGACCCGAGCCAAAGGCAGCAGCCCAAACCACTGAGCCGCCCAGGTGCCCCAATGTTTTACTTTTCAGTATACTACTTAGAATATAAACCCTATCGCATTTTGTAAGAAGGTTACCATTTAAAAAATGGTAATTTTCTCATTGTGTCTTCCCCTCTCATTGCTTTATTTTGAATAAAACATTTCACAATGAACATAACTGATGCTTTCCTTTTGATGGTCCCTCGTTGGGCATATTGTATATGAGCCATGACAATTAGTTTTACAACATTTATTCATGGTTGTTGATATGTTTTATCATAACTAATTTTCCCTCCCTTATCTAGATTCCCCAGCTTTCAGACAGGTGGACACTTCAATAAACCATACCCAAGGGATGTATCAAGTACTTCTTAGACATTCTCTCAGATCCTTGAGGTCTAATTTTGCCTAGGGATTTGCAATAGGTTCTGCCAGATGCACCGCTGTGACAACTGATGTCCATTGTCTATCTCCTGCTAAGCTCAAGAGGTCACTGGTTTCCAAGTTTACCTATACAATTAATGCACTCCATCAAGTTCTTTTTTTTTTTAATATTAACAAACTTATTTTAAAGTTTATATGGAGAGGCAAAGACTCACAATAGTCAACATAGTGTTGAAAGAGAACAAAAACTGAGGACTGACTTCAAAGTTTACCATAACGATGGGGCGCCTGGTTGGCTCAGTGGGTTAAGCTTCTGCCTTTGGCTCAGGTCATGATCCCAGGGGCCTGGGATCGAGTCCCGTATTGGGCTCTCTGCTCAGCAGGGAGCCTACTTCTCCTCATTTCTCTCTCTGTCTGTCTCTCTGCCTATATGTGAACTCTCTCTCTGTCAAATAAATAAATGAAATCTTAAAAAAAGTATACCATAATGATAATTGTAAGCAAGATATTGTAATACCACAGAAAGACTAGATTAAAGGAACAGAATATATATTATCAATTATATTTTATATTTAATATAAAAGCAAAAGCAATACAAGAGAGCAAAATACAATCTTTTAAACAAATGGTTCTGGAGTAATGGTGAAGCTAAATGTAAAAATATAAAATAAAAATAAAATAAAATAATAAAATAAAATAAATCCTGGCAGATATTATACGCTCTTCACAAAAATTAACTCAGATTGGATTATAAACCTAAACATGAAACATGTGGAAGGTAATATAGAAGAAAATTTAAATGACCTTGGTTTTGGAAATAACTTTAGCTACAAAAGCACAAGCACTGAATTTAAAAATGTCTACTCTGTGAAACAATGCCAAGAGAATGAAAAGGCAAAGCAAAAGAAAAAATTTGCAAAATACACATCTGGCAAAGGACTGTTAATCAAAAAGACACAAAGACCCCTTAAAACTCAACAATCGTGGAAAAACCTGATTAAAAATGAGCCAAAGACCTTAGCAGATACCTCACAAAAGAAAATATTACAGATGGCAAATAAGCATATAAAAAGATGCTTCACATCATATGTCATCAGGAAAATGCAAATTAAAACAAAAAAGAGACACCAGTACATACCCAGAATCCAGAACACTGACAACAGAACATGAAATGTTGGTGAGGATGTGGAGCAACAGGAATGTTCTTCCATGTCTATTGAGAATAAAGAATGGAAAACAACTTGGCAGTTTCTTACAAAACTAAACATATTCTTGCCAGATGATTCAGCAGTAGCAGTTCTTGGTATTTATCCAAAGAAGATGAAACCTATACCCACAAAGATGTCTATAGTAGTTTTATTCATTACTGACAAAAGCTTGGAAGCAACCAAGATATCCTTCCATAGGTGAAAGGACAAATAAAATATGGTTTTTTAAAATTTTATTTATTTACTAACAGAGATCACAGGAAGGCAGAGGGGCAGGCAGAGAGAGAGGAATGGAAGCAGGCTCCCTGCTTAGCAGAGAGCCCACTGTGGGACTCAATCCCAGGAACCTGGAATCATAACAAAGAAATGATGATAAATTCCTTAAAAGACTCAAAGTTGTTCTTGACTGGTATGTTTCAAGCTCTATTCCTGGTTTGAGGACAGTTTTTAACAGGCTTGTCACTGTAGAAATCAGCTGGATGTTTAGAGGCTATCAGAACTGTGCAAAAACCTTGAAGGGGTAAAGATTGAAAATCCTTTAGAGAGATTAGCTCCCTAAGGCATTATTCATCCACACATTTTCCTCCAAACAATTAAGGCTGATGGATGAGGGGCACCTGAGGGGCTCTCTCATCACGTGGGTGGTGGGTTAAGCCTCTGCCTTCATCTCAAGTCATGGTCTCTGGGTCCTGGGATCCAGCCCCACATCCAGCTCTGCTCAAAAGCCTGCTTCCCTCCCTACTTGCCTGCCTCTCTACTTACTTGTAATCTCTCTCTCTCTCTCTCTCTGTGTCCAATAAATAAATAAAATCTTAAAAAAAAGGCTGATGGATGCTAAATTATGAAAACTGCTCCCTCCAAATGATGCTTCTTCATAAGGTTTTAAGAATTTAAAATTGTAAGAATTTAAAATTGAAACTTGATCGTAGGATTTATCTTATACAATAACAACAAGTGATGGCAGTTATTATTAGTTCTGAAGTATTTGTGATTCTGAATTCTTGGCCTCATTAGTAAATTTATTTTTAATAAATTATTTAATATATAATTATATATATAATATATATTATATATAACATATATATTATACATATATATATAACATATATATAATATATATAATAAATTCATTCATTCATTCCTTTTTTATTTATTTATTTATTATTTATTATTATTATTTATTCATTTATTAACACAAACACAAGAAAATGAATGACCTGATTGAAAAATTGGCAAGGACTAGAACAGACACCTCACTTAAGAAGATATTGAGCTGGCAATAATGATATGAACAGATGCTGTGATGATCCACAGCATGTCTAATTAAGGAATTGTAAATTAAAAGAACATGAGGGGCGCCTGGACGGCTCAGTGGGTTAAGCCGCTGCCTTTGGAACAGGTCATGATCTCAGGGTCCTGGGATCGAGTTCCACATTGGGCTCTCTGCTCAGGAGGAGCCTGCTTCCCTTTCTCTCTCTCTCTGACTGCCTCTCCGTCTTCTTGTGATCTCTCTCTGGTAAATAAATAAATAAAATCTTTTTTTTAAATAAATAAATAAATAAATAAGACAATGATCTATCACTACACATCTATTAGAATGGCTAAAATCCAAAATACTGACAACATAAAATGCTTTTGACGATGAGGAACCAGAGAAACTCTCATTCATTCTGGTGAGAACACCAAAATGGTGCTACCACTTTGGAAGACAGCTGGGCAGTTTCTTACAAAACTAAACATATTCTTACCATATGATCCAGCAATCATGCTCCTTGGAACTCACCCAAAAGAGCGACAACTTTGTGTACACAGAATTCTGCATATAAACCTGTGTTTGTAACAGCTTTACCCATAAGTGCCAAGAGTTGGAAGTAACCAAGATGTCCTTCAGGAGGAGAATGGATAGATAAACTGTGGTCCATTGAAACAATGGGATATGATTCAGCGATAAAGAGAAATGGCTATCAAGCAATGAAAAGACAAGGAACAAACTTAAAATCCGTCATAATAAGAGAAAGAAGTCAATTTGAAAAAGCTTCATGTTGCAAGGTTCCAACTATATGACCTTCTAGAAAAGGCAGAACTATGCAAATTGTATAAAAGTCAGCGGTTTGTAGCAGTTAGGAGAGGAGGAGGATGAACAGGCAGAGCACAGAGGATTTTTAGGCCAGTGAAAATGTTCTGTATGATATGCATGATATTTTAGATATATATCACTACACATTTGTCAAAATGCATAAGATACTATACCAAGAGTGAACTCTATGAGAAAAGGTTTTTTTAAGATTTTATTTATTTATTTGACAGGCATCAAAGCAGGCAGAGAGGCAGGCGGGGAAAGCAGGGGTTGGGGGAAAGCAGGCTCCCTGCCAAGCAGAGAGTCTGGTCTGGGGCTCGATCCCAGGACTGTGAGATTATGACCGGAGCCGAAGGCAGAAGCCTTAACCCACTGAGCCACCCTGGTGCCCCACCAAGAGTGAACTCTAATGTAAACTGTGGACTTTGGGGTGATAATGATGTGTCAGTGTAGGGTCAGTGAGCGTGAAAAATTATTACCGTGGTACAGGATGTTGATAATCGGAAGGCTGTGTGTATGTGGGGAAAGGGAATTTTACTTTGATCCCCAAACTACTCTAAAAAATGCAGTCTGTTAAAAAAAAACTTTATAGGGGCGCCTGGGTGGCTCAGTGGGTTAAGCCGCTGCCTTCGGCTCAGGTCATGATCTCAGAGTCCTGGGATCGAGTCCCGCATCGGGCTCTCTGCTCGGCAGAGAGCCTGCTTCCCTCTCTCTCTCTGCCTGCCTCTCCATCTACTTGTGATTTCTCTCTGTCAAATAAATAAATAAAATCTTAAAAAAAAAAAAACTTTATAATGCAATATAATACAAAACAAGAATGCATATCAAGAGAGAAATAATGTTTAAAGGGAACAAAGAACTTCAGTAATGTGTACAGCCAGTGGCTAGAATCCCTGCCTCTTGAGACCCTGTGCTAGAACGCCGCCAGAACCATATAGAACTATGTTAGTCTTTCTCGGAAGCCAACAAGTGTTAGCCCAGTTAAGAGCCCAGTAACAATAAGTCACGGTATGTTATAATGATTATCAATATTTTTAAAGACTTGTCAAGTTCCTTTTTGAGTAACCCTCACCCCACACTTAGAGAAAATTATCTGAGGTTCACCACTTTGAAATTCCTAATTGTTGTCCACATTTACAATAGCCAAAAAAAAAAAAAAAAAAAAAAGCTTTTTATTAACAAAGTGTTCAGAAGGGGGCGCCACTGAAAACAATGAGAGTTTTCGCTGCCAGGACAATTTTGTTGCAGAAACAGCTGAAAGCACTCAGGTCAGACAGAGCCAAAGGATGGAGAGATTTTTAAATTTACAAAAACCAAACCAAATCAAACCAAAACAAAAATCAAAACCAATGGCCAAGATTTCAAGTTTGCTACTAAAGGTATGACATTCTCCTAGGACATGCACGTGACTTGATCAATATATTTATATATTTATATATTTATATTTGAAGAAGAAGGTACTATTTGATGCAGCAAATCCACGTTGATTAAAAATTACGAGATATGGGGCTCCAGGGTTGCACAGTGGTTTAGGCCTCTGCCTTCGGCTCAGGTCATGATTTCAGGGTCCTGGGATGGAGCCCCACATCGGGCTCTCTGCTCAGCGGGGAGCCTGCTTCCCCCCGCCCTCACTCTGCCTGCCTCTCTACCTACTTGTGATCTGTCAAATGGGTAAATAAGATCTTTAAAAAAAGAATTACTAGGTGTGAAATCATCGAGGGTATGGGAAGGAAAATGATTTCACCTGATCAGACTAGGAAGCGCTTGAAGCCTGAATTAAAGTGCTACTAAAAGAGTAAAGACCAGGGAAATATATGGGGAAAAATCCCTAGAAAAACAGCAATAATAACTGGCTGCTCTTTATTGATCCAGATCCTTGCGGTAGGCAAAGAAGGGCTGGTTTTAGCCAGAGGATGATCTCCGTTTGTCTTCATGATCTGGCATTTCCTGCAAGCCAGGCATGGGGCTCTGCACTAGAGCTGCAAATGCTGGGGAGCCATCACTGTCCCTTTTGTCTTCTCAGGGGGCCAACGGGCATGTCCATGGTGCAGTGTGACAGGCTTTACCACAGGGAGATAAAAGACTGCCAAGGGTAGGTTGGAGCTGGGAAAAGCCACTTAGGAGCAGATTTTCAGGGGAGGGGATAGACATGGGCAAAGCGAAAAATGAGGATGAGTGTGTCAAGTTTCAAAGTGCCAGGAGGCAGCACAGTGCATTCGGGAAACTACAGCAAGTTCATTGACAACCGACAGCTGATCGGGCAGCATCACCTGGGGATGGAGGCTGAGCCCCGGGGTTAACATTGGGGATGAGATGGTTTGTACACTATTCCAAGGAGGTGAGGCACGACACTGTGGGGGCACAGGGAGCTACCAGAGGATTTCAAATATCAGAATCATAACCATAATAGAGTATTTAATTGCATCCTAGCTTTCATCAAGGGTAAGATGCACTATAGTTTATGTTCGACTAAGAAAGAGAAATGCTGTCAGTTAAACTAGGATATGTCCTCAAGTGCAAGGTGCGTGCCACCTTAAGAGATATTAAGATGGGGTGGGACAAATCTTAGAACAAGTAAACTGTGGTACTAGAATAATTAAGAAAGGTCAAACGCTTGGATCAACAAAATAAGTGATTATTGCTTACCATTTGCCCCAAACTATATTAAGTCTTAGAACAAGAGACGTTCTCATCTTGATGCCACGCAGCTGTTAGACCCAAGGTACAGAGGGCTAACAGAGAACTTGATGCTTCTCAGAAATGTATTTTTCATTTTCGACAGAACATTCAGGATAAATATTATCTGTTCGAGATCCTGGTTCTCTCATCAGGACTGTTTCTTAGGCTTCACTGGCACAAGAAAAGGGTTTTGATAGTGCAGGGTAAATCCTGACAAAAGCAAAGCAAGATATCTATGAAAAACTAACCACTCAGAAGAGAACAACAGATAAAAGGCCAGGCCGACCTGACCCTGCAGGATAGGTAAGCTTGGTCCGGCAACAGGGGTAGAGGGGAAGTGCCCATCTCCTGCTAGAAGAGCTAGAGAAGACCTTTTCTGGAGAGACCACCAGGAGAGGAGAGCAGTAAGTGCTGATGATGAAGAATATTTTAATCAGTAGAGAAGTTCAAAATGACAAAGTTCCAGGATCAGAGTAAACATATGGGATTAAAAAATAAAAAATAAAAAACAAGATTTTTTTGAAAGGACTTTTTTTTTAAAGGACTTTAAACAAAAGTCCTTTTTAAGAGACAGTTGGCTGTTTAAACCAAAAGTACAACAAACTGAGAGAATCGCCACATTGTTTATTGGGGTAGAAAGTTCCTGGAATGTAGAAAGACCCATTCTGCAGAGGAAAGAGTAGAATCACTAACAGGCCTCATGCCTTGCACAGCCAATGGCTAGAATTCCTGCCTCATGAGACCATTTTAAAAGCTCTACTCATAATGGAACCGAAGGTGTCATTTCCCTATAATTTTATATATGTCATTAATTTGCTGCAAAGCCCAGTAGCACTGGGAGCAGAAACTGGGACCAAAGAGTGAGCATCCTGTTTGACAGGGGGGACCAGGCACCACTTCTTCAGATGCAGGGGGAGCCCTGGCGTGCTGACTCCTCCCTTCTTCCTTTCCCCTTTCCTCCCTCCATTGCTCTCCCTTCCCCTCTCTCCTTCCCTGGTGGTGCCCTTTCCTGATGCCCACTTCATCCCTTATCTTTTCTTACATGCCTGTCTTCTAGAGTTTCTTCTCTCCCCCAATTACTTCCCTTCGTCTGGATCTCCTCCATGGTCCCTTTTTCCCTGCTCTCTGCTCTTCCTCCCCTTCGCTGGCCCCTGTTCAGCTCCATCCAGACTGCAGGCAGAGGTGGACTAACACGCTCACTCACTAGCTCAGCCACCCTCCAGAGAAGTCACTCTTCCATGGCCACCTTCCTGACCCCCTGGTCCTTTCTCCACTTATTCAGCTATTGCTCTGAAGTCTGAGGAGGACAGAGCGGGGCTGCCGCAGAATCAGGCCAGAGGAGAAACCAAACCATGTATCCACACTGTCCCCCAGTACTGCTGCTCTGAGAGCTTTCAGAGTCCTCAACAGGGTTAGGATTTAGGGGCTTCTTCAGAACCGGGAGTGAAAACAGCCATAGGTCAAATGAAATGCTATGGCCCCCACACAAAAATAATAATCACAAATGAAAACTAAATTAACTCTGAAGTCCCAAAGTCAAAGAATTGCCTTGAAACTGTCACTAGAAAGCACCCAAGGCCTCACTCTCTGGGTTCTGGGTGCCCTGGGAATGGCAGGAGGCTCTGACCCCCTTCCCTCTTCATCCACTCCCAAAGAACGTCCTCTGAGGTGGTCTTCAAACTTCCTCTGAGAAACTGTCTCTCGGAACTGTAGGCCCTCGGCTGCTGCGACGAATGAGGGTGATGTCAGGACCTGATGGGCAGCTTTACCAGGAGACTGTGGCTTCTGGATGCAGTCCTCAGGTCCCATGGTCTGGGTGAGATCTAGGTCTTTGAGAGGAGGAGGACAAA
Organism: Mustela nivalis; assembly: GCF_964662115.1. NCBI lineage: Eukaryota > Metazoa > Chordata > Mammalia > Carnivora > Mustelidae > Mustela > Mustela nivalis. Next base: position 122,026 of record NW_028135663.1, read on the forward strand.
TGAGATTTCAGATTTTGAGTTGATTCTGGGATGATTAGTGCTTTGGAGGGCATTGGGTGAAGGTATTTTGCACACGGGAAGGACATGAATTTGGGGAGCCAGAGAGTGGACTGTTAAGAGCTGACCTGCATTATCCCCAGAAACCTTGCTGCTGTCCTTATCTCTGGTACCACAGAACGTGACCTTATTTGGAACTAGAGTCCTTACAGATGCAATCACATTACAGTGAGGTGGTTAGAGTGGGCCCTAATCTCCTGTAACTGACCTCCTTATGTAAAGGGAAAATCTGGACAGAGAGATGCCCCTACTGTCAGTGGTGGGCAGTGCATGAACTTCTAGAACCCTGACAGTAGTGGAAAACAGACTCAGGCTGGGCACTAGGTAAATGGGAGCTCTAGTGGAATTTCAGATGAAGATGCTGTGGACCTCGGCTTCCCAGGTCATAGTGACATTAGGATTTCAAATTCAAATCAGAGATGAAAGAAACATCTGGACTCGGTCCTCAGGTACACGCAGTATTCTGAACTGAGGCTAGAACCAGAGACCATTCTAATGAAAGGCCTCCACAGGTGGGCTCCAACTCAGTTTCCTGTATATTCATTGATGAAATCGCTCTGCAGGTGAACATGCAGAACAAAACCATTTAATAAAAGTGACAAGGAGGAGAGGAAAGGGAGGCCAGAAGGCATGTGAATGTGGAGAGAGGAAGAGGGGGGCAGGGGACACACAGGACTGAGAATCCCTCCCTGTGCTCCTTGCTGCCAGGGAGGTCTGAGGGACTAGTTTCTACCTGGGATCCCAAGTCCAGAACAAAAGTGGCGGGGCCACAGCTCGGGATGAGGAAGGGGGTCCTCGGCACCCGCACGTGGGGGTTCCAAACGATGGGGGCTATTGCGGTCGCTGCAGGGGGCACCTCGCCTGGCTCCGTCCCCGCCCGACCCCGTGAGGACCCGGGTGCGGCGCTTCGTCCGGGGTGGTCCCGCTGCCCCGGGGGTCGCGGGAGGCTGGGTCCCGACACCCCCGCGAGCTCACGGCCCGCGCTTTCTGCTCCTGGTGAAGGCGCAGCGCGGTGTCATTTTACCTGCTCCCAGAGGGTCATCCAGGGAAGCCTTGGGGCGGGGCGGGGCAGTGGGCCCCGGGAGCGGAACAGCGCGGCCTCAGGGGCTGGGCTGGAGCGCGGGAGGGTGGGGCTCCTGCAGTGCCGACTGGGCCTCAGCAGAGCACCGCGGCGCTGCGCGCCCCTCCTCCGCCAGCCCCTCCACCTCCTCTCAGACTCTCCACCGCTTCCTCCGCGAGCTCACTTCCCGCTTCGGTAATTAGCAAAGCCCCTTCTCTGGGCCGCCCCCGCCCTCACCCCCATCCCCCTCCGTCCTGAGGTGCGGCCTGGGGCAATGGCGCCAGCGAAGCCCCGGGGGCCTGCGAGCCTGGCCAGCGCCAGCGCTGGGCAGCCTCCTAGCCTGGCTTCCCAAGGCGTGTCAGCCTGCTGACTGGCTGCAGAAAGATCATCTGCCCTAAACCCCGGCTGCACTCTCGGGTCACTTCGCTGGCTTCCTGATTGTGCCCAAAGCCGGGAACCAGCTTCCCCAGCACAAGCCTGGGCTGAGATGCTTGCCCGCAATCTGTTTGAGCAGTCTCCTAGTCTCCAGGCAAGGTCTGCCATTGCATCATGGCACGCGGGAATCACTTCGACCTGGATGTTTGGGTTTTTTGTTTGTTTTTTGATTATTGGTTATTACATGACCTCCATGGTAGGTGCTCCACAAAGGGAGTGAAAAGAGGACGCCTGATACATAGGCATATGGCCATTCTAGAAAAAGAGCTTGGGGTTCTCTGGGAAGCGCGGCATTGGTCCTTGCACTATGTTTTAATAGAAATGGGATTATGCACCAACTTACTTAAATGAGCATAGTTTGAAATCGTTTACTGAGAATAAATATTTAAAACAGTTATATTTTAGTTATATTTAGATATATTTTAACTAAATCATCAATCATAAATATATTGCACGAAGGTTACAGGCAATTTAAATGCAATAGCACTCTCTTCAGGGTTTTAAATAATCCGTGTCTGTCTTGGCACATGAGATTGCAAAGATAGGAAATGGTTTGTAAAAGATCATATAATAGCTTTTACTATACGGTATCAGCAATTTATCCTAAAGGAGCGGCCACCAGCTAAAAACTCAGCTTTGAAAAATGCAGAAAAGCAGCAAACTTTTACATACCCTCTTGTTGACCAGAGGCATGCATTGTGCACCTCATCATCTCTTCGTGGTTCTGAGGCCCTTGGCGCTCAGTAGTTTAGTGTCTTATTCTCTGGAATAGGCCATTGAAGAAATACCAGGCCCCGAGAAGAAGGTCCTGCTGGGTGTCTGAAGAAAGTACAACCTTTTAGATGAAGCTTTCTGGGGAATTTGTTAGTGGTTTGGTCTGCTTCTGATAGGAAGGGAAATTTTAGTTTTAAAGATTTTATTTATTTATTTGATAGAGATCACAAGTAGGAAGAGAGGCAGGCAGAGAGAGAGGAAGAAACAGGCTTCCTGCTGAGGAGTGAGCCTGATGTGGGGCTCGATCCCAGGACCCTGGAATCATGACCTGAGCCAAAAGCAGAGGCTTTAACTCACTCTGCCACCCAGGTGCCCAAGAAAAAAATTTTTTTAAGATTTTATTTATTTATTTGACAGACAGAGATCACAAGTAGGCAGAGAGAGAAGTGGAAGCAGGCTCCCTGCTGAGCAGAGAGCCAGACATGGGGCTCAATCCCAGGACCCTAGGATCATGACCTGAGCCGAACGCAAAGGCCCAGTGAGCCAAATTCACTGAGCCACTCGGGTGCCCCAGGAAGGGAAATTTTTAAGAGTATTTTCTCTTTGAATCCATTTTTAGGTTTGGTTTGTGGTTCTTTCTGACTTCTCATAAAGATGGAATCTCTTCTGAGGTTGGTTGTCAGGAACCGCATATCCAATCGACCTATCTTGTTAGCAATAAATAAATAAATAAATAAAAGCTCAAGTGTTGGTATAAAGCTATTATGCTTTTCAAAATCCCGAACTATAATTCATGTATCATGGTCATTCTTTATCAAATCAAACAGGAGAGAGGTGGCAGAAATGCTCTTTCAGGTTAATGTTTTTACAAGGAAGATTGACTTATGAACCTACTTTGTTATTCCCTTCCATTCAATTTCCCTGTACCTCCTTTTCTATGAATTGTAACGGTAAACCATCATTATTTTTATTGTTGGCACATGAGAATTAGAGATCAATGCCCAAGTGAAAGCAGAAGGCAGGTTTAGTAAAGCAACAGCACACTATCTAAGGGAGAGCAGGTGGTATTCCATGAGGTGGAGCTGGCCCTTACTTTGTTTTGGGATTGGATATTTCTTGGTCTTTTTGAAGTGGGAGGACCTTCAACATGCAGTGGATTGATCTCTAATGGAGGCTGCTTCCAATCATTTGGGGGACTCCTACCCCATGTTGGGAAAAGGAGTTGTTGTCATTTTTATTTTATTTTTTTCAGGGTTCCAAAATTCACTGTTTATGCACCACACCCAGTGCTCCATGCAAAATGTGCCCTCCATAACTCCCATTAACAGGCTTACCCAACCCTCTGCCCCCTCCCCTCAAAACTCTCAGTTTGTTTCTCAGAGTCTCTCATGGTCTGTCTCCCCCTCCAATTTCCCCCCACTCACTTCTCCTCTTGATCACCCAGTGTCTTCTGTGTTATTCTTTATGCTCCACAATTAAGTGAAACCATATGAAAATTGACAATCTCTGCTTGAATTATTCCACTCAGGAAAATCTCCTCCAGTCCCGTCCATGTTGTTACAAAAGTTGGGTATCCTTCCTTTCAGAAGGAAGCATAATACTCCATTGTAAAAATGGATCATATCTTCTTTATTCGTTCATCCATTGAAGGTCATCTTGGTTCTTTCCAAAGTTTAATGACTGTGGCCATTGGTGCTATAGGTACAGATGTCCCTTCTTTTCACTGCATCTGTATCTTAGGGGTAAATACTCAGTAGTGCAATTGCAGCGTCATAGGGTAGCTCTAATTTTAATTTCTTAAGGAGTCTCCACACTGTATCCCAAAGTAGCTGCACCAACTGGCATTCTCACCCATAGTGTAAGAGGGTTCCCCATTCTCCACATCCTCTCCAACACTTGTTGTTTATTGCCTTGTTAATTTTGGCCATTCTAACTGTGTAAGGTGGTATCCCAATGTGCTTTTGATTTGAATCTCCCTGATGGCTAATGATGATGACCATTTTCTCATGCATCTGTTTGCCATTTGTATGTCTTCTTTGGAGAAGTGTCTGTTCATGTCTTCTGCCCATTTTTTGACATGATTATCTGTTTTTTGTGTGTTGAGTTTGAGGAGTTCTTTATAGATCTTGGATATCAGCCCTTTATCTGTAATGTCATTTGTGAAAATCTTCTCCCTTTCCGTGGGTTGTCTCTTCATTTTGTTGACTGTTTCCTTTACTGTGCAGAAACTTTTGATCTTGATGAAGTCCCAAAAGTTCATTTTTGCTTTTGTTTCCTTTGTCTTTAGAGACATGTCTTGAAAGAATTTGCTGTGGCCAGTGTCCAAGAGGTTACTGCCTATGTTCTCCTCTAGGATTTTGATAGACTCCTGCCTCACGTTGAGGTCGTTTGTCCATTTCGAATTTATTTTTATGTATGGTATAAGAGAATGGTTGAGTGTCATTCTTCCAAACATAGCTGTCCAATGTTTCCAGCACCATTGATTGAAGAGGCTGTCTTTTTTCCACTGTATAATTTTCTCTGCTTTGTCAAAGATTTTTTGACCATAGAGTTGATGGTCCATATCTGGGCACTCTACTCTAATCCACAGGTCTACATGTCTTTTTAACCCACATAGCCACCCTGGTGCCCCTTTTAAGCTATTTTTCAAAAGTACAGTCATTCTTTTTTCTTAAGATTTTATTTATTTATTTATTTGACAGAGAGAAATCACAAGTAGACGGAGGGCAGGCAGAAAGAGAGAGAGTGAGAGAGAGAGAGAAGCAGACTCCCTGCTGAGCAGAGAGCCTGATGCAGGATTTGATCCCAGGACCCTGAGATCATGACCTGAGCTGAAGGCAGTGGCTTAATCCACTGAGCCACCTAGGCGCCCCTAAGCTATTTTTTAAATCTCTGTTCCAATAACACTTTGATTGCCATATAAAGTTAACCACATCATCTTTTTTAGGTAAGTAATTGTACTTTTTATGTGCATAGTTATTTTGGTCCATGAGTTCAGCTCCTCTTACGATCATCAAATCTCTGTAAAGTCTGGGTATGCTAGGATTTTCTAAGCAACAATAAAATACATTGAAACCTGGTAGCTTAATTATAATAATGTTTTCTTTCTCAATCATTCACAATAGCATTACATTCTGAGTAGCTTCCTTCTATTTTGCAGCTATAGTGTTTGGAAAAACTTGAATTGTGATATGACTGTGATAATGTGAATTAGTCCGGGTTTTTCAGAGAATCAGGAAGAGAGAAAAAAAAAGGAAAATATTCTCCAGGGCCAACTCTAGAAGTGACTATTAAAACATCTGTCCAAATTCAATTGAACAAAACTCAGAAATGCCATCTCCAGTGAAATACAAAGAAGATTATATATAGATCTGGGCACACACTCACATTTGACCCAATGATGTACATCAGTGAAAGACTGAAGGCCAATCACCACTCCATGGGAGAATTTAAAAATAAATTTACTAATGAGGCCAAGAATTCAGAATCACAAATACTTCAGATCTAATAATAACTGCCTTCACTTGATGTTATTCTGTAACATAAATCCTACAATCAAGTTTTAATTTTAAATTCTTACAATTTTAAATTCTTAAATCTTTATGAAGAAGCATCATTTGGAGGGAGCAGTTTTCATAATTTAGCATCCATCAGCCTTTTTTTAAAGATTTTATTTATTTATTGGACACAGAGAGAGAGAGAGAGAGAGAGAGATTACAAGTAAGCAGAGAGGCAGGCAAGCAGGGAGGAAAGCAGGCTTCCTTTTGAGCAGAGCCCAATGTGGGGCTGGATTCCAGGACACAGAGACCATGACTTGAGATGAAGGCAGAGGCTTAACCCACCACCCACGTGATGAGAGAGACACTCAGGTGCCCCTCATCCATCAGTCTTAATTGTTTGGAGGAAAATGTGTGGATGAATAATGCCTTTGGGAGCTAATCTCTCTAAAGAATTTTCAAGTCTTTACCCCTTCAAGGTTTTTGCACAGTTCTGATAGCCTCTAAACATCCAGCTGATTTCTACAGTGACAGGCCTGTTAAAAACTGTCCTCAAACCAGGAATAGAGATTGAAACATACCAGTCAAGAGCAACTTTGAGTCTTTTAAGAAATTTATCATCATTTCTTTGTTTTTGGTTCATATCTGAAATAGTTCTATATTAAACTTGCATAATTTTTAAAGAGCTGACTTTGAAGGATGCATTCAGTTCCAGCTAGTTCCATATTTTGGCAAGAACTATAATTCTATATATAAAAACATCATATTTTAGAGTGCCTGGGTGGCTCAGTGGGTTAAATTCCCTGCCTTCGGCTCAGGTTATGATTCCAGGTTCCTGGGATTGAGTCCCACAGTGGGCTCTCTTCTCAGCAGGGAGCCTGCTTCCATTCCTCTCTCTCTCTGCCTGCCTCTCTGCCTTCCTGTGATCTCTGTCAAGTAAATAAATAAAATTTTTAAAAAAACATATTTTATACCAGTTATTCATGTTTATTAACTAAGATATCACAATACAAATAATACAAGCAGTTGCTCTTTATTAATACCTTCAACCAAGATAAAAAAATATGTCATATTTTCTCCAAAAATTTTATATCATCTGATAGGTCAGATATATATAAAATTACATTTAGAGTCTTAAAAATATCAGCAAATATTTTCATTTAAATGCAAATTTCAAAGAAAATCTACTTTTCCAAACACGACTTTTTATCCTATATTTTTTTTAAATTTGTCAATATCTGATAAATTGTTTAGCGAGACTATAAATGTTAGATCAAAAAAATGATTAATAGATGTAGGTTCAAAATATTATGTTCCATTAAAAATGATTAAGTCTTTGATGAACATCTGTTTGGTAATGTGTTGTATCCAAATATAGTAAATTAATGACATATATAAAATTATAGGGAAATGACACTTTCAGTTCCATTATGAGTAGAGTTTTTAAAATGCTATTTGTCACAACCTGTCATCTTGTCATTATGTAGCATTATGTAGCATTTAAAAAATGTATACTCTTCACTTTGAAGTCTTTTAGAAATCTAAAATATGACTTTCTATGGATTCTGTTTCCATATTCCTTTATTGGCACTTTGAAAAAATCCACATGCTTTGATTCAAAGGTAATAAATTCCTCTTATTTGGAAAAATGATGTTTACTTTTGTTCTCTCACCCTTAGCAGGTGGTTTCATTTTAGCACACTTCAGAGTTATAATTTTATGCTTATTAAAAACATTTATTATGATCTACATAGATGAATGAAATTTTAATTTTAATAAATTATTTGCCAAAAAATCTGTTATTTTAAAAAATGTATTTCTTTTGAAGGGTTATTTTAGAGCATTCAGAGAGGATCTAGGAGTGTGGTATTATGCAATTTTTCAGTAGGTTTGAAATGGTTATTCATATGATTGTTTCTTTGAGGCTTTTGCTTATTTTGGGTTTTTTTGTCTTCTTTTGTCTTCTTTTGTTCATTATATGCTCTAAAATATTTTGAAAGTAAATTTAAGGTATGTTTTACATAGTTTATTTTTTGAAAAAAATATTGAAATGACTTATGAAATTCAGTATATTCTCAACATTAATTTATTCTGAAAATTACCAATTGTCTACTGTCTATTATATGGCAGATATTACTTCAGACTACACTGGTAAATGAAATACTTGGATTTGTAGAACGTTTATTTTAATGGGTAAGACAATTAAAAGCTATAAACCTGAATAAAAATTGCATAGTGCATTCAAAAATGATGAGTGCAATGGGGAAAGAGAAAAATTAGATCAGGATGAGAAAAATCGAGGTTGCTAGGCAGGGGATGGGGAGGTAAGAATTTTAATAGGAAGATCAGGGTAGTTACAATGAAGCTGACAATTGAACAAACGTATGGAAAGGTGATGAATTTGCCCAGAACTATCAGCAATAAGGTCACTCCAGACAAAGGAATTGGCTATCTTGAAGGCCATTAGGTTGGATCATGCCTGGCATATCTGAGGAATAGCAAGGAGGCCACTGTGAGGGACTGAAGAGTAGCAGGGAAAGAGGCCACAGAGGTTAAATGAGTGGCTAGATCATGTAAAAGCTTAGAAGTCATTGTAAAACTGTGGCTTTATATTTGAAAACTTACTGTGTGATAGAATTTCTACTAATAACTGAGAGTTCAAATGTCCATAAAATTTCAAGGATTCTTATTCTAGGAAGACAGAATAAAGAAAAAGAGTTCATATTTTCACATGGTGTAACAAATGCTTGGAGATCCAAGTGTAGGAAGCTATGGGAGCACAGAAGAAGGCACTAAAATCACACCAATATATTTGATAACTGTGACTTTATATAAATTTGTATTTTCTAGATTGTTTTTATAGTCATGGAATCACACAGTATATTCTATTCATTGCCTGGCTTTTCTTTTCTCAGCACCATTACTTTGAGAATCTCCAATTGTAAATAGTTCATTTTGATGTTGAATAGTAATCTCTTTAATGAATAGATCATAATTTGTCTTTGCTCTATTGATGGACATTGATGAACATTTCTACTGTTTTCAATTCTTAAAAATAAAGCTGCTATGAAATTCATATACAAGTCCTTGTACGAACATAGCGTTTGTTTCTCTTGGTTAAATGCGTAGAAGTAAAATGGCTATTGGTGTAACTGCAACGTATTTTGCATTTAAAAAAATTTTCAAACTATTTTCCAAAGTGGTGGTATCATGATATATGCCAACAACAGTTTAGATTTTTTGTTGCTTCTCAATCTAGCTCAGACGAAGTAAATTAGCCTTTATAATTTTAGCCATTCTAATAGATATGTAAGCATGTTTCATTATGATTTTAATTTGTATTTCTTTAATGTCTAAATGTTGAGAAATTTGTCATGTGCTTATAAGCCATCCATATCCTTTTGGTGACATGTCTCTTCAATAATTTTCTTCACATGTAAAACTGGATACTCTGTTTGGTTATTAGTAAGGTATTTTATTTTTATTCATTTTTTAATAAACAGAGTAGATGTCCATTATCAGATATATAATTTGCAAATCCCTTCTCCATCATTATGGTTTCTCAATGGAGCTTTGATAGCTGTGTCTTTCAAGAAATATGCTAATTCTTTCCTGGTACACGGAGGTATGACTAGAGCATTATCAATGTTGACCTTTGCCAACAAAATCATGGCTTAAGATATATGTAGTCTTCGGTTGTTGGGTGTGTTCTGTAATATCAAACATATCTAGTTAGTTGATAATTTTGTTCAAGTCTTACATATCTTACCAATTTGATGACCATTTGTCTATAAATCTCAAAATAAAGGTGTTGAGACTTTTGCGCAGGGGCCATGCTAATCTTCTCTGTATCGTTCCAATTTTAGTATATGTGCTGCCAAAGCGAGCACGGTGTTGAGACTTTTTTCCATTTCTCTTCTAAGGTAGAAGTTATGATTTTTGTTCTTAGTTTTTCCCTATATATCCCCAAATCTGTTATTAAGTATTAAAAGTCAAGAATTATTATACTCCCTGATAAATTCATCCTTTTACTCCTCTGTAATTTTGACTTGATCTTTATGTCTGATAATGAAATTTGCTTTAAAATCATTTTTCATTATCTTGATATAACCACCAAAGTTATAGTGTTATTAGTGTTAATATAGCATAGTTTTTCTTTTACTTTATAAAGCAATTCTATATTTAATCCTGAAAAAAAACCCAACTTTTTAGCACTGGAAGCATCTTTCTAAATTATCTTTTTTTTTTTTTTTAAATGAAGCAGTAGCCATTTTTGTTAAGGGACCTAAACTGAAAGTAGGTTTATTTATTAATTTATTTAGTAAAGATTTTATTTGTTTATTGACAGCAAGAGAGAGAGAGAGAGAGGAAGCACACAAGCGGGAGGAATAACGTGCAAAGGGAGAGGAAGAAGCAAGCTCCTTGTGGTGCAAGTAGTCCCATGCAGGGCTGGATCACTGGAATCATGACCTCAGCCAAAGGCAAACATCTGTTTAAAGAACTGAGTCATCCAGGCACCCCTAGAAAATTAAAAAAAAAAAAAAAGAACTTTTAAAAACATTTTGTTTCTTTTTTTTAAATATTTTATTTATTTGACAGACAGAGAGACAGGAAGAGGAACTATAAGCAGGGCAGAGGGAAAAGGAGAAGCAGGTTTCCTACTGAGCAGAGAGCCTGAATTGGGGCTCCATCCCAGGACCCTGGGATCATGACCTGAAAAGAAGGGACATTTACGGAGGAAGCCACCCAGACACCTCTTTCCTTTGTTTTTAAAATATGGCAACTGATGCTTCCCAGCCATGAGAAGCATATTACCCATTGATTAAATCTTTGATAACAACCTATTTAAAGAGGTGTGTAAATATATACTTACTCAGATTTATACACTTTGTGTTTTCTTCATAGTTTGGGGCTGGACCCCATGGTCACAACACTGCTTCCAGTCTTTGCCTTCCCATCTGTTGATACCAGGCATTTGGTCAGCAAAGCAAATTAGAATCAGAATTAATAAGCCCTTGGCACCATATCTCTGGAGCAGGGGTTGCTCTTAGCCAAAGCCCAGAGCAGTTGACCTCCCCTCGCTAGTGCTATAGCCCCAAGGACTAGGTCCCTGCCACCAGAACTCAGTCTTACATGTTATGCTAAGCAGACCAAAACCGGAGAGCTCCGACAGCTTTCACTGGCATGCCTCATCTCCCACTCCCTCGACGTCCAGGCAGTACCAGATGCCAGGGAGGGGTCTTGGTCCAACATCTGGGAGGGAAGGAAGTAGCCACGAGCAAGTACCTGCCTCTCTGTGCCTTTCTTTCATGAGCAGGTTGTAAGGAGGAGGAAGAGGAAGGGGAAGAGAGGTGAACTTCAAGGGGGTGAAGGCCTCAGGTAGGCAGCTGGCTCCTGCCAGTAGGAAAGGGGCAAAGGAGAAGGCAGTGAGTCTTTCAGGGAGGGTTGGGGGTAATGGTTACAGGTTATGATGGAATCTGGACAGGAGTAATAGGGATACTAGTCATTTGAGTCCACCATTGGCAAGCTGCGCTGGGTGTCAGGGCAGATAGGCCTCCCTGGGCAACGGCACATGAGAGAAGGTGGAATTCTTCTCTGAGGAGCAGGTGGAGCTTTGGGTGTTGGGAAAGCATAGACAGTATTGTTCCAGGGCCAAGGACAGGTCCGGGTTCTCCTGGTTGGAGGTCAAGGCCACAGTATGATCCAGGTCTTCTACCAGCAGCTTGAAGGTACCACATGCCAGCCTCTCCTAATTAATGTATTATTATTGTATTGTATTATTGTATAACTCTCTGGTGCACTTATTGGCTTATCCATCAAATGACTCCTTCAGCAGCTTGAAAACCACCTCCACAGGCACTCCAGGATATGGGAGGCTTCCAGAGTGAAGATTTTGCACAGGATCACCCCAAAAGACCAGAAGTCACTCTCGTGGATATAGATCTGGACAAATATGGTCTTAGGGATCATCCACTTCACAGGCAGTCCACAGTTGGTTGTTTTTATAGTAACTGATGTGGTGATATCTCTGGCAAGGCTGAAGTCTGAGATCTTCATCATGTTGTCCTTTGTCACCAGCACTTCCCTGGTGGCCAGGTCTTGGTGTTTGCCTTCTTGGAGGCAAGGTACTCCATGCCTCAGGCTACCTGATAGGCACAGGATACCAGGTCCTTGGAGGAGAGTTGCTCTGCTGCATTGTGGCTGATATTGTAACAGTACTCCAGGTCAGGAGGCCTCTGGTCCTGCAGGTACTCCTGTATGTTGTCTTTGGAGGCATATTCTGTGAGAGTGTACGAAGGACCGTCCTGTGTGCAGGACCCAGCAGGTTGATGGTGTCCTTGTGCTGTCCAATCATCTTCATCATCTCCATTTCTGAGATTAGGTTTGACAGGTCTTTCTCTGTTGCATCTGACTTCAACATCTTCACAGACACTTTAGTCAAATGGTTGGATTTGTCTTTGTCCAGCCCAATGGCCTCCTCCAACACCACCTGCCCAAAGTAGGCCTGTCTTAGGGGTCTGCCTAAACTGCCTACAATCGGCCTGTCTCAAGGCAGTTATGAACTCTAGATTATCCTCAAAAACATTAAACCACAAGCTAAAAATTCTCTTCACTAGATCTCTGTCGCAGGTCTAATTTTCTTATCTTTCATCACTTACCTTTTTCCTGATTCTTATTTTCAGTATAGTTTATTTTGCTTCCAAGTGTTTTCCCTGGTTTCTGTATGCTGTTTCAGAGGGAAGAATTATCCTGTCATAAAATTATTTCTTGAGCATTCATTACATCTCTCAGTTAAAATGGGTTCTTTTATGGTATTGATTCATTTGAGTTTTCTCAAAATGGGAAGAATTTTCAAAATGGTGTTTTCCTCAAGGTTCAGAGTATGTCTTAGCCTCATCTTTACTCTTTTTTAATTCACTTTTAAAATTCCTGTCCCTCTTTTTATCTTTTTAAATTTAAATGTTTTATTTTTACTACTCTTTTATTTGAGTATAGTTGATATTCAGTGTTACATTGGTTTCAGGTTTTCAATATCTCCATACATTATTCTATGATCACTACAAATATAGCCACCATCTGTCACCATATAACACTATTATAATATCATTGACTATATTCTCTACACTGTCCCATATCTCTTTTTAAAATCTCTGATTTTTATGTTTTCTGTTATTCCAATGTTCGACCATCATTTTACTTGGATACTTTAATAAAATATGCCTGATTACACACTCTTTGCTGAAAACCATAGTATTGGATTAATAGTAGTCTTCTTCTTCTTCTTCTTTTTTAATTAACATATAATGTATTATTAGCCCCAGGGGTACAGGTCTGTGAATCGCCAGGTTTACACACTTCACAGCACTCACCAAGCACATACCCTCCCCAATGTTCAAAACCCTACCACCCTCTCCCTACCCTCCCCAACCCCCAGGCAACTCTCAGTTTGTTTTGTGAGATTAAGAGTCTCTTATGGTTTGTCTCCCTCTCGATCCCATCTTGTTTCATTTACTCTTTTCCTGTCCCCCAAACCCCACACATTGCACCTCCATTTCCTCATATCAGGGAAAACATATGATAGTCTCTTTCTCTGGTTGACTTATTTTGCTAAGCATAATACCCTCTAGTTCCAGCCATGTCATCGCAAATGGCAAGATTTCATTTCTTTTGATGGCTGTATAGTATTCCATATATATATATATATATTATTCATTTGTTGATGGGCATCTAGGTTCTTTCCATAGTTTGGCTATTGTGGATATTGCTTTCTATAAACATTTGGTGCACGTGCCCCTTTGGATCATATAGTAGTCTTCTTTACCTCTATCAGAACCCCAGGAAGCTTTATTTATTTATTTACTCACATAAACAGGTGATCCAACACAACTTTTTTTGATGTCCAAATGTATTATAATGTCTTACCGCTTAACACTATGCTTACTGCTCTCTTTCACTGTCTGACTAAATCCTCATCATCACTATGCCATTTAATCAGAAAGAACATTTGAACTCAGAATTCTCTCCATATCAGGGAATGAAGACTCCACCCTTCTGTTTGTGCAGGTAAAATAAATGTTGATATTGTCTGTCCTGCACATACCCCATCCTGTTCACCAGAATATTCACCATCAAAATAGATACAAAATAAAAACCATACCTCACCACTTCTATTACCACCCAGTATGCTAAAAACACCATCATATGTTCCTGAATTATTGACTTGTTTGATAGCCCCACTTCCACACATACTGCACTCCTTTCTCCCTGCAAATTTATTTTGGTACAGCAACTTAACCTAAAAATCAAGTCAGATGATTTTATTCTGCTTTTGAAAGTCTTTTGGTATCTTGCCCTTTCATATTAAATAAAAACTGAAGGCGTTTCAATGTACTAGAGGGTCATACATCAATACGTTCTTTCTCTCTTCACCACTATGAACTCCTGATTGGCCTCCTTGTTTTTCCTCAAAAGTAACAGACCAGCTGTTCACACAAAGTCTATATACTTACTTGCTCTGCCTAGAGCAATCTTTTCCTTTAATATTTGTATAACACCCTCCTTCACTTCCTGGGTATTTGTGCAAATGAGTAAAAAGCCTGTATTAAGTGGATATTTTAAAAGCTAAATGAATGGCTTAATAGATGTATATAGGGGGAAAGGGAACATATTTTCCACGGTTTAGAAGTGGAGTTCTTTTATAGAGTTCTTGTACAAGCCTACACTATTGAACGATAATGCGCAGTTGTACATTCCAATTATACAAACACTTTGGTAATTTATATCCTTTTTTTTAAATTCATGACTGGACCATTTAATTCCTTATGAGCATTATAGCATTTCAACTTTTCATGTTCAAAAACTTATTGGGGTTGCTCCCTTTTTTATTCAAATGGAGAAATAGTCATGATTTCATCTAAAGAAAGTGTTATTGATTGTGTTGTTTTCCAGGAATGAGTCGCACATGCTAGTTTAAAAGTTTTGTTAAATTCCCAAGTGTGTCACCGATAAAAGCCTTTTGTAGATTAGTAACTTGCTCAAAACAGAAAAGTTATGTAACACTCAATTGTTATACTATCTTTGTTTCCATCTTGCATTGTAATAACACCCATCTTAACTCTATTTAAGACAAGTCATCGCCAGATGGCTTTCTGGCATTGATTGCATGGTATGAAATCTAGTATAACTAAAAGTTTTTGGTTTTAGTAGCCTATAAATCAATTTAGAAAAATATATGTATTTGAATATAAGGTAAAGTTTTAAATTATTTGGCAGTAGTAAACTAAACTTTTTTTTGGTAAATTTTTATTTTCTAAAATTTCATTGGGCTCTTTTGCAATAAGAAACAAGTTACAAAAAATTAAGTTTTATTTACCCCAATTCAAAATTATTAGGAATATAATCATAGAGGTTGAAGTATTTAAAATATTGAACCCCAAATATTTTATTAGGTAAATTCTTGAATGCTGGGCATTCACTGTTAAAATATACTACTACTATTGATAGACTGGTAGAAGCCTAAAATCAAATATTTATTAAATATTTATATCCATATCTTTTCATGGCTTGGTAATTCATTTCTCTAGCATTAAATAAGATTCCATTGTTTGCATGTACTACACTTTATTTGACCTTTCACCTATGGAAGGATATCTTGGTTGCTTCCAAGTTTGTGTCAGTAATGAATAAAACTACTATAGACATCTTTGTGGGTATAGGTTTCATCTTCTTTGGATAAATACCAAGAACTGCTACTGCTGAATCATCTGGCAAGAATATGTTTAGTTTTGTAAGAAACTGCCAAGTTGTTTTCCATTCTTTATTCTCAATAGACATGGAAGAACATTCCTGTTGCTCCACATCCTCACCAACATTTCGTGTTCTGTTGTCAGTGTTCTGGATTCTGGGTATGTACTGGTGTCTCTTTTTTGTTTTAATTTGCATTTTCCTGATGACATATGACGTGAAGCATCTTTTTATATGCTTATTTGCCATCTGTAATATTTTCTTTTGTGAGGTATCTGCTAAGGTCTTTGGCTCATTTGTAATCAGGTTTTTCCACGATTGTTGAGTTTTAAGGGGTCTTTGTGTCTTTTTGATTAACAGTCCTTTGCCAGATGTGTATTTTGCAAATTTTTTCTCACAGTCTGTGCTTTGCCTTTTCATTCTCTTGGCATTGTTTCACAGAGTAGACATTTTTAAATTCAGTGCTTGTGCTTTTGTAGCTAAAGTTATTTCCAAAACCAAGGTCATTTAAATTTTCTTCTATATTACCTTCTACATGTTTCATGTTTAGGTTTATAATTTAATCTGAGTTAATTTTTGTGAAGAGTGTATGATATCTGCCTGGATTTTTTTTTATTTTATTATTTATTTTATTTTTATTTTATATTTTTACATTTAGCTTCACCATTACTGCAGACCATTTGTTTAAAAGATTGTATTTTGCTCTCTTGTATTGATTTTGCTTTTATATTAAATATAAAATATAATTGATAATATATATTCTGTTCCTTTAATCTAGTCTTTCTGTGGTATTACAATATCTTGCTTCCAATTATCATTATGGTATACTTTTTTTAAAGATTTTATTTATTTATTTGACAGAGAGAGAGATCACAAATAGGCAGAGAGACAGACAGAGAGAGAAATGAGGAGAATCAGGCTGGGGGCTGAGCAGAGAGCCCAATACGGGACTCGATCCCAGGCCCCTGGGATCATGACCTGAGCCAAAGGCAGAAGCTTAACCCACTGAGCCAACCAGGCGCCCCATCGTTATGGTAAACTTTGAAGTCAGTCCTCAGGCTTTGTTCTCCTTCAACACTATGTTGACTATTGTGAGTCTTTGCCTCTCCATATAAACTTTAAAATAAGTTTGTTAATATTAAAAAAAAAAGAACTTGATGGAGTGCATTAATTGTATAGATAAACTTGGAAACCAGTGACCTCTTGAGCTTAGCAGGAGATAGACCATGGACATCAGTTGTCACAGTGGTGCCTCTGGCAGAACATATTGCAAATCCCTAGGCAAAATGAGAAGTCAAGGATCTGAGAGAATGTCTAAGAAGTACTTGATACATCCCTTGGGTATGATTTATTGAAGTGTTCACCTGTCTGAAAGCTGGGGAATCTAGATAAGGGAGGGATAATTGGTTATGATAAAACATATCAACAAACATGAATAAATGTTGTAAAACTAATTATCATGGCTCATATATAATATGACCAACAGAGGGACCATCAAAAGGAAAGCATCAGTTATGTTTATTGTGAAATGTTTTATTCAAAATAAAGCAATGAGAGGGGAAGACACAATGAGAAAATTACCATTTTTTAAATGGTAGCCTTCTTACAAAATGGAATAGGGTTTATATTCTAAGTAGTATATTGAAAAGTAAAACATTGGGGTGCCTGGGTGGCTCAGTGGTTTGGGCTGCTGCCTTCGGCTCGGGTCATGATCTCAGGGTCCTGGAATTGAGCCCTGCATCGGGCTCTCTGCTCCGCAGGAAGCCTGCTTCTCTCTCTCTCTCTCTCTGCTTGTCTCTCTGCCTACTTGTGATCTCTGTCTGTCAAATAAATAAATAAAATCTTTTTAAAAAAAAGAAAAGAAAGGTAAAACATTAAAAAATAAAATTTAAATTTAAAAAAATTATGTAAGTTTTAAAAAAGGTTAAAAAGAGCAGAACCATTTTTCTTATAACTGGAAAATACATTCTATATATATCTATCAAAAATAACTTGTCAGGTTCCTGGGTGGCTTGTGGGTTAAGCCGCTGCCTTAAGTTCAGGTCATGATCTCAGGGATCTGGGTTGGAGCCCCACATTGGGCTCTCTGCTCAACGGGGAGCCTGATACCTCCTCTCTCTCTTTGCCTGCCTCTCTGCCTACTTGTAATCTCTCTCTCTGTCATAAATAAATAAAATATTTTAAAAAAAATAACTTGTCATGGGGGCACCTGGGTGGCTCAGTGGGTTAAAGCCTCTACCTTTGGCTCAGGTCATGATCCCAGAATCCTTGGATCGAGTCCCACATCGGGCTCTCAGCTCAGCAGGGAGCCTGCTTCCCCCCTCTCACTCTGCCTGACCCTGCCTACTTGTGATCTCTGTCAAAGAAATAAATAAAATCTTTTATAAAAAAATTTAAAAAAATAACTTGTCATGTCTGGAATCAGGAGCATATGGAAAAAAATAATATCTGAGGACAATACTTCTGCCATGTTTTGTGCCTTGTTAATATTTTTAAACAGTCAGGCAACTTTTAGCTTTATTGAAATACCTACTAAGAGACTAGCAGTGCCTTTTGGAGCCCTATGACTATAAAAAGTAATTGCAAATATTCAAAATGTTTAGTATGGTGTCACTATTTAGGGCCACCACCAAGCATGTTTCAGAAGTAAGCATAACTGTTACACTTTTGTAAGGCAAAAGGGCATGTTTTCAGGAGTTCCATCTGCTGTACCAGGAAGTGAATCAAGTAATGAATTTTGTCTATAAAATAATTCACTTTTCAATTTAACATTCCTCATTCCACATTATAATAATAAAAACTAGGAGGAGACTAAAACAAACAAACAACTACAACTACAACAACCAGCTTTTCCTTCAGTGGAAAAGTAAATAGAACCTTATGAGTAGCCTGAAATTTATTTTTAAATATTTTTAAGATAAGCGTTTTTGTTAGAAAACCATATATTTTATATAGCTAAGAAATAACAGGCAAAGTTTTATTAACGTCTAAAAAGTCTAGTTACTTCTATTTATCTATTAACTCATCTCTTTATGAAGTAGAACATGATCACACCTATTGTATCTACCCAAGTTTGTATGCTTTGGTTATTTTATGTTTGCTATTTCCTTGCTTAATTTTTACAATATTTGATACATAATAGTATCTTTAAGTCCATCTACGGTTTCACAGAATTTGTTTGAACTTCATCAATATGTACAATACTTTTTGCACGTTGATTAAAAATTACGAGATATGGGGGCTCCTGGGTGGCTCAGTGGTTTAGGCCTCTGCCTTCGGCTCAGGTCATGATTTCAGGGTCCTGGGATGGAGCCCCACATCGGGCTCTCTGCTCAGCGGGGAGCCTGCTCCCCCACCCCTCTCTCTGCCTGCCTCTCTACCTACTTTTGATATGTCAAATGGGTAAATAAGCTCTTTCAAAAAAGATTTACTAGGTGTGAAATACACCGAGGCTATGGGAAGGAAAATGATTTCACCTGATCTGACTAGGAAGTGGTTGAAGCCTGAATTAAAGTGCTACAAAAAGAGTCAAGACCTGGGAAATATATGGGTAAAAAATCCCTAGAAAAACAGCAATAATAACGGGGTGCTCTGTATTGATCCAGATCCTGCGGTAGGCAAAGAAGAGCTGGTTTTAGCCAGAGGATGATCTCCGTTTGTCTTCATGATCTGGCATTTCCTGCAAGCCAGGCATGGGGCTCTGCACTAGAGCTGCAAATGCTGGGAAGCCCTCACTGTCCCTTTTCTCTTCTCAGGGGGACAACGGGCATGTCCATGGTGCAGTGTGACAGGTTTTACCACAGGGAGATAAAAGACTGCCAAGGGTAGGTTGGAGCTGGGAAAAGGCACTTAGGAACAGATTTTGAGGGGAGGTGATAGACAAGGGCAAAGCGAAGAATGGGGATGAGTGTGTCACTTTCAAAGTGCCAGGAGGCAGCACAGTGCATTCGGGAATCTACAGCAAGTTCAGGACAACGGGCAGCTGATCTGGCAGCATCACCTGGGGATGGAGGCTGAGCCCCGGGGTTAACACTGGGGGTGAGCTGGTTTGTATACTATGCCGAGAAGGTGAGGTACTACACTGTGGGGGCACAGGGAGCTACCGGAAAATTTCAAATATCAGAATCGTCACCATCATAGAGTATTTAATTGCAACCTAGCTTTCATCAAGGGTAAGATGCACTATAGTTTATGTTCGACTAAGAAAGAGAAATGCTGTCAGTTAAACTAGGATATGTCATCAAGTGCAAGAGTTATTAGAATGGGGGGGGGAGGACAAATATTAGAACAAGTAAACTGTGGTACTAGAATAATTAAGAAAGGTCGAACACTTGGATCAACTAAAAAAGTGATTATTGCTTACCATGTGCCCCAAACTATATTAAGTCTTAGAACAAGAGACGATTTCATCTTGATGCCCCGAAGCTGTTAGACCCAAGGTACAGAGGGCAGTAGCCAACGACCAGCAGGCCCCAAGTGCCATGTGCAGACTCGAAGAGCAACTGCCTTTGAGAGAGGAAACGGTTGAGAGTGGGCTTTCTGAGGAAGAGAATTACTAGCTGGGAAAGTAGGAACATTGACACAGAATCAGAATTGATGCCCCTACGTGACAGAGTTGGTGAAACTTCCCTTCTAAGACATCTTGAGGCTCCTCAGAAATATATTCTTCATTTTGGACGGAACATTCAGGATAAATATGATCTGTTCGAGTTCCTGGTACTCTCATAGGTCTGTTTCTTAGGATTCACTGGCACAAGATAAGGGTTTTGATAGTCCAGGGTAAATCCTGACAAAAGCAAAGCACGGTATCTATGAAAAACTAACCACTCAGAAGAGAACAACAGATAAAAGGCCAGGCCGACCTGACCCTGCAGGATAGGTAAGGTTGGTCTGGCAACAGGGGTAGAGGGGAAGTGCCCATCCTCTGCTAGAAGAGCTAGAGAAGACCCCTTCCGGAGAGACCACCAGGAGAGGAGAGCAGTAGGTGCTGATGATGAAGAATATTTTAATCAGCAGAGAAGGTCAAAATGACAAAGTTCCAGGATCAGAGTAAACATATGGGATTAAAAAATAAAAATTAAAAAAAAAATTTTTTTTGAAAGGACTTTTTTTTTAAAGGACTTTAAACAAAAGTCCTTTTTAAGAGACAGTTGGCTGTTTAAACCAAAAGTACAACTCACTGAGAGAATCGCCGCATTATTTATTGGGGTAGAAAGGACCTGGAATGCAGAAAGACCCATTCTGCAGAAGAAAAAATAGAATCACTAACAGGCCTCATGCCTTGCACAGCCAGGGGCTAGAATCCCTACCTCATGAGACCCTGTGCTAGAAGGCCGCTAGAACCATCTCAACTATGTTCGTCTTTCTTGGAAGCCAACAAGTGTTTGCCAGGTTAAGAGCACGGTAACAATCAGTCACGTTATGTTATAATGATTGTCGGTATCTTTAAAAGCCTTGTCAAGTTCCTTTTTGAGTAACCCTCACCCCACCCTTAGAGAAATTGATCTGTGGTTCACCTCTTTGAAATACCTCATTGTTGTTTCACATTTACAATAGCCAAAAAAAAAAAAAAAAAAGCATTTTATTAACAAAGTGTTCAGAAGGGGGCGCCACTGTGAACAATGAGAGTTTTCGCTGCCCTGACAGTTTTGTTGCAGAAACAGCAGAAAGCACTCAGGTCAGACACAGCCAAGGGCTGGAGGGATTTTTAAAATTACAAAAACCGAACCAAATCAAACCAAAACAAAAATCAAAACCAATGTCCAAGATTTCAAGTTTGCTACTAAAGGTATGACATTCTCCTAAGACATGCGAGTGACTTGATCAATATATTTATATATTTATATTTGAAGAAGAAGGAACTATTTGATGCAGCAAAACCATAGTGCAAGGACCAATGCCGCGCTTCCCAGAGAATCCCAAGCTCTTTTTCTAGAATGGCCATATGCCTATGCATCAGGCGTCCTCTTTTCACTCCCTTTGTGGATCACCTACCATGGAGGTCATGTAATAACCAATAACCAAAAAAGAAACAAAAAACCAAAACATCCAGGTCTAAGTGATTCGTGGGTGCCATCATGCAATGGCGGACCCTGCCTGGAGAGGAGGAGACTGCTTAAACAGATGGCGGGCAAGCATCTCAGCCCAGGCCTGTGCTGGGGAAGCTGGTTCCCGGCTTTGGGCACAATCAGGAAGCCAGCGAAGTGACCCGAGAGTGCAGCCGGGGTTTAGGGCTGATGATCTTTTTGCGCCCAGGCAGCAGGTGGACACCCGCTCGGGGAGCCAGGCTCGGAGGCCGCTCAGCGCTGGCGCTGGCCACCCTCGCAAGCCCCCCGGGCTTTCCCGGTGCCCGTGCCCCGGGCCCGCGCCTCAGGACGGAGGGGGAGGTGGGCGAGGGCGTGGGCGGTCCGGAGAAGGGGCTTTGCTAATTGCAGAATCCGGGAGTGAGCTCGCGGAGGACGCAGCGGAGAGTCTGAGAGGAGGTGGAGGAGCTGGCGGAGGAGGGGCGCGCAGCTCCGCTGTGCTCTGCTGCAGCCCAGTCCGCACTGCAGGACACCCGCACTCCCGCGCTCCAGCCCAGCTCCTGAGGCCGCACTGTCCCGCTCCCACGGCCCGCTGCCCCGCCCTGCCCCATGGCTTCTCAGGACGACCCTCTGCGAGCAGGTAAAGTGACACCGCGCTGCGCCCTCACCTGGAGCAGAAAGCGCGGGCCACGAGCTCGCGGGGGTGTCGGGACCCAGCCTCCCGCGACCACCGGGGCAGCGGGACCACCCCGGACGACGCGCCACACCCGGGTCCCCACGGGGTCGGGCCGGGGATGGAGGCAGGCGAGGTGCCCCCCGCAGCGAGCGCAATAGCCCCCTTCACGCGCGTGTGCCGAGGACCCCCTTCCCTCATCCCGAGCTGTGGCCCCGCCACTTTTGTACTGGACTTGGGATCCCAGGTAGAAACTAGTCCCTCAGACCTCCCTGGCAGCAAGGAGCACAGGGAGGGATTCTCAGTTTTTCCGCCCCCCCTCCCCTCTCCTCCCCTGGCTCTTCCTCTCCACATTCACATGCCTTCTGGCCTCCCTTTCCTCTCCTCATTGTCACTTTTATTAAATGGTTTTGTTCTGCATGTTGACCCGCAGAGCGATTTCATGAATGAATATACATACAGGAAACTGAGTCGGAGCCCACCTGTGGAGGCCTTTCATTAGAATGGTCTCTGGTTCTAGCCTCAGTTCAGAATACTGCCTGTACCTGAGGACCGAGTCCAGATGTTTCTTTCGTCTCTGACTTGAATTTGAAATATATACCATTCATTTGTTGATGGGCATCTAGGTTCTTTCCATAGTTTGGCTATTGTGGATATTGCTTTCTATAAACATTTGGTGCACGTGCCCCTTTGGATCATATAGTAGTCTTCTTTACCTCTATCAGAACCCCAGGAAGCTTTATTTATTTATTTACTCACATAAACGGGTGATCCAACACATCTTTTTTGATGTTCAAATGTATTATAATGTCTTACCGCTTAACACTATGCTTACTGCTCTCTTTCACTGTCTGACTAAATCCTCATCATCACTATGCCATTTAATCAGAAAGAACATTTGAACTCAGAATTCTCTCCATATCAGGGAATGAAGACTCCACCCTTCTGTTTGTGCAGGTAAAATAAATGTTGATATTGTCTGTCCTGCACATACCCCATCCTGTTCACCAGAATATTCACCATCAAAATAGATACAAAATAAAAACCATACCTCACCACTTCTATTACCACCCAGTATGCTAAAAACACCATCATATGTTCCTGAATTATTGACTTGATTGATAACCCCACTTCCACACATACTGCACTCCTTTCTCCCTGCAAATTTATTTTGGTACAGCAACTTAACCTAAAAATCAAGTCAGATGATTTTATTCTGCTTTTGAAAGTCTTTTGGTATCTTCCCCTTTCATATTAAATAAAAACTGAAGGCGTTTCAATGTACTAGAGGGTCATACATCAATACGTTCTTCCTCTCTCCACCACTATGAACTCCTGATTGGCCTCCTTGTTTTTCCTCAAAAGTAACAGACCAGCTGTTCACACAAAGTCTATATACTTACTTGCTCTGCCTAGAGCAATCTTTTCCTTTAATATTTGTATAACACCCTCCTTCACTTCCTGGGTATTTGTGCAAATGAGTAAAAAGCCTGTATTAAGTGGATATTTTAAAAGCTAAATGAATGGCTTAATAGTTGTATATAGGGGGAAAGGGAACATATTTTCCACGGTTTAGAAGTGGAGTTCTTTTATAGAGTTCTTGTACAAGCCTACACTATGGAACGATAATGGGCAGTTGTACATTCCAATTATACAAACACTTTGGTAATTTATATCCTTTTTTGGTAATTCATGACTGGACCATTTAATTCCTTAGGAGCATTATAGCATTTCAACTTTTCATGTTCAATAAACTTATTGGGGTTGCTCCCTTTTTTATTCAAATGGAGAAATAGTCATGATTTCATCTAAAGAAAGTGTTATTGATTGTGTTGTTTTCCAGGAATGAGTCGCACAAGCTAGTTTAAAAGTTTTGTTAAATTCCCAAGTGTGTCACCGATAAAAGCCTTTTGTAGATTAGTAACTTGCTCAAAACAGAAAAGTTATGTAACACTCAATTGTTATACTATCTTTGTTTCCATCTTGCATTGTAATAACACCCATCTTAACTCTATTTAAGACAAGTCATCGCCAGATGGCTTTCTGGCATTGATTGCATGATATGAAATCTAGTATAACTAAAAGTTTTTGGTTTTAGTAGCCTATAAATCAATTTAGAAAAATATATGTATTTGAATATAAGGTAAAGTTTTAAATTATTTGGCAGTAGTAAACTAAACGTTTTTTTGGTAAATTTTTATTTTCTAAAATTTCATTGAGCTCTTTTGCAATAAGAAACAAGTTACAAAAAATTAAGGTTTATTTACCCCAATTCAAAATTATTAGGAATATAATCATAGAGGTTGAAGTATTTAAAATATGGAACCCCAAATATTTTATTAGGTAAATTCTTGAATGCTGAGCATTCACTGTTAAAATATACTACTACTATTGATAGACTGGTAGAAGCCTAAAATCAAATATTTATTAAATATTTATATCCATATCTTTTCATGGCTTGGTAATTCATTTCTCTAGCATTAAATAAGATTCCATTGTTTGCATGTACTACACTTTATTTGAACTTTCACCTATGAAAGGATATCTTGGTTGCTTCCAAGCTTTTGTCAGTAATGAATAAAACTACTATAGACATCTTTGTGGGTATAGGTTTCATCTTCTTTGGATAAATACCAAGAACTGCTACTGCTGAATCATCTGGCAAGAATATGTTTAGTTTTGTAAGAAACTGCCAAGTTGTTTTCCATTCTTTATTCTCAATAGACATGGAAGAACATTCCTGTTGCTCCACATCCTCACCAACATTTCGTGTTCTGTTGTCAGTGTTCTGGATTCTGGGTATGTACTGGTGTCTCTTTTTTGTTTTAATTTGCATTTTCCTGATGACATATGACGTGAAGCATCTTTTTATATGCTTATTTGCCATCTGTAATATTTTCTTTTGTGAGGTTTCTGCTAAGGTCTTTGGCTCATTTTTAATCAGGTTTTTCCACGATTGTTGAGTTTTAAGGGGTCTTTGTGTCTTTTTGATTAACAGTCCTTTGCCAGATGTGTATTTTGCAAATTTTTTCTCACAGTCTGTGCTTTGCCTTTTCATTCTCTTGGCATTGTTTCACAGAGTAGACATTTTTAAATTCAGTGCTTGTGCTTTTGTAGCTAAAGTTATTTCCAAAACCAAGGTCATTTAAATTTTCTTCTATATTACCTTCTACATGTTTCATGTTTAGGTTTATAATTTAATCTGAGTTAATTTTTGTGAAGAGTGTATGATATCTGCCTGGATTTATTTTATTTTATTATTTATTTTATTTTTATTTTATATTTTTACATTTAGCTTCACCATTACTCCAGAACCATTTGTTTGAAAGATTGTATTTTGCTCTCTTGTATTGCTTTTGCTTTTATATTAAATATAAAATATAATTGATAATATATATTCTGTTCCTTTAATCTAGTCTTTCTGTGGTATTACAATATCTTGCTTCCAATTATCGTTATGGTATACTTTTTTTAAAGGTTTATTTATTTATTTGACAGAGAGAGAGATCACAAATAGGCAGAGAGACAGACAGAGAGAGAAATGAGGAGAAGCAGGCTCCCTGCTGAGCAGAGAGCCCAATACGGGACTGGACCCCAGGCCCCTGGGATCATGACCTGAGCCAAAGGCAGAAGCTTAACCCACTGAGCCAACCAGGCGCCCCATCGTTATGGTAAACTTTGAAGTCAGTCCTCAGGCTTTGTTCTCCTTCAACACTATGTTGACTATTGTGAGTCTTTGCCTCTCCATATAAACTTTAAAATAAGTTTGTTAATATTAAAAAAAAAAAAAGAACTTGATGGAGTGCATTAATTGTATAGATAAACTTGGAAACCAGTGACCTCTTGAGCTTAGCAGGAGATAGACCATGGACATCAGTTGTCACAGTGGTGCCTCTGGCAGAACCTATTGCAAATCCCTAGGCAAAATGAGACCTCAAGGATCTGAGAGATGTCTAAGAAGTACTTGATACATCCCTTGGGTATGGTTTATTGAAGTGTCCACCTGTCTGAAAGCTGGGGAATCTAGATAAGGGAGGGAAAATTAGTTATGATAAAACATATCAACAAACATGAATAAATGTTGTAAAACTAATTGTCATGGCTCATATACAATATGGCCAACAGAGGGACCATCAAAAGGAAAGCATCAGTTATGTTTATTGTGAAATGTTTTATTCAAAATAAAGCAATGAGAGGGGAAGACACAATGAGAAAATTACCATTTTTTAAATGGTAACCTTCTTACAAAATAGAATAGGGTTTATATTCTAAGTAGTATATTGAAAAGTAAAACATTGGGGTGCCTGGGTGGCTCAGTGGTTTGGGCTGCTGCCTTCGGCTCGGGTCATGATCTCAGGGTCCTGGAATTGAGCCCTGCATCGGGCTCTCTGCTCCGCAGGAAGCCTGCTTCTCTCTTACTCTCTCTCTCTCTGCCTGTCTCTCTGCCTACTTGTGATCTCTGTCTGTCAAATAAATAAATAAAATCTTTTTAAAAAAAAGAAAATAAAGGTAAAACATTAAAAAATAAAATTTAAATTTAAAAAAATTATGTAATTTTTAAAAAGGGTTAAAAAGAGCAGAACCATTTCTCTTGTAACTGGAAAATACATGCTATATATATCTATCAAAAATAACTTGTCGGGTGCCTAGGTGCTTTGTGGGTTAAGCCGCTGCCTTCAGCTTAGGTCATGATCTCAGGGTCCAGGGATGGAGCCCCACATTGGGCTCTCTGCTCAACGGGGAGCCTGCTACCTCCTCTCTCTCTTTGCCTGCCTCTCTGCCTACTTGTAATCTCTCTCTCTGTCAAATAAATAAATAAAATCTTTAAAAAAAAATAACTTGTCATGGGGGCACCTGGGTGGCTCAGTGGGTTAAAGCCTCTGCCTTCGGCTCAGGTCATGATCCCAGAATCCTTGGATCGAGTCCCACATCGGGCTCTCAGCTCAGCAGGGAGCCTGCTTCCCCCCTCTCACTCTGCCTGACCCTGCCTACTTGTGATCTCTGTCAAAGAAATAAATAAAATCTTTTATAAAAAAATTTAAAAAAATAACTTGTCATGTCTGGAATCAGGAGCATATGGAAAAACATAATATCTGAGGACAATACTTCTGCCATGTTTTGTGCCTTGTTAATATTTTTAAACAGTCAGGCAACTTTTAGCTTTATTGAAATACCTACTAAGAGACTAGCAGTGCCTTTTGGAGCCCTATGACTATAAAAAGTAATTGCAAATATTTAAAATGTTTAGTATGGTGTCACTATTTAGGGCCACCACCAAGCATGTTTCAGAAGTAAGCATAACTGTTACACTTCTGTAAGGCAAAAGGGCATGTTTTCAGGAGTTCCATCTGCTGTACCAGGAAGTGAATCAAGTAATGAATTTTGTCTATAAAATAATTCACTTTTCAATTTAACATTCCTCATTCCACATTATAATAATAAAAACTAGGAGGAGACTAAAACAAACAAACAACTACAACTACAACAACCAGCTTTTCCTTCAGTGGAAAAGTAAATAGAACCTTATGAGTAGCCTGAAATTTATTTTTAAATATTTTTAAGATAAGCGTTTTTGTTAGAAAACCATATATTTTATATAGCTAAGAAATAACAGGCAAAGTTTTATTAACGTCTAAAAAGTCTAGTTACTTCTATTTATCTATTAACTCATCTCTTTATGAAGTAGAACATGATCACACCTATTGTATCTACCCAAGTTTGTATGCTTTGGTTATTTTATGTTTGCTATTTCCTTGCTTAATTTTTGCAATATTTGATACATAATAGTATCTTTAAGTCCATCTACGGTTTCACAGAATTTGTTTGAACTTCATCAATATGTACAATACTTTTTGCACGTTGATTAAAAATTACGAGATATGGGGGCTCCTGAGTGGCTCAGTGGTTTAGGCCTCTGCCTTCGGCTCAGGTCATGATTTCAGGGTCCTGGGATGGAGCCCCACATCGGGCTCTCTGCTCAGCGGGGAGCCTGCTCCCCCATCCCTCTCTCTGCCTGCCTCTCTACCTACTTTTGATCTGTCAAATGGGTAAATAAGCTCTTTCAAAAAAGATTTACTAGGTGTGAAATACACCGAGGCTATGGGAAGGAAAATGATTTCACCTGATCTGACTAGGAAGTAGTTGAAGCCTGAATTAAAGTGCTACAAAAAGAGTCAAGACCTGGGAAATATATGGGTAAAAAATCCCTAGAAAAACAGCAATAATAACGGGCTGCTCTGTATTGATCCAGATCCTGCGGTAGGCAAAGAAGAGCTGGTTTTAGCCAGAGGATGATCTCCGTTTGTCTTCATGATCTGGCATTTCCTGCAAGCCAGGCATGGGGCTCTGCACTAGAGCTGCAAATGCTGGGGGGCCCTCACTGTCCCTTTTCTCTTCTCAGGGGGACAACGGGCATGTCCATGGTGCAGTGTGACAGGTTTTACCACAGGGAGATAAAAGACTGCCAAGGGTAGGCTGGAGCTGGGAAAAGGCACTTAGGAACAGATTTTGAGGGGAGGTGATAGACAAGGGCAAAGCGAAGAATGGGGATGAGTGTGTCACTTTCAAAGTGCCAGGAGGCAGCACAGTGCATTCGGGAATCTACAGCAAGTTCAGGACAACGGGCAGCTGATCTGGCAGCATCACCTGGGGATGGAGGCTGAGCCCCGGGGTTAACACTGGGGGTGAGCTGGTTTGTATACTATGCCGAGAAGGTGAGGTACTACACTGTGGGGGCACAGGGAGCTACCGGAAAATTTCAAATATCAGAATCGTCACCATCATAGAGTATTTAATTGCAACCTAGCTTTCATCAAGGGTAAGATGCACTATAGTTTATGTTCGACTAAGAAAGAGAAATGCTGTCAGTTAAACTAGGATATGTCATCAAGTGCAAGAGTTATTAGAATGGGGGGGGAGGACAAATCTTAGAACAAGTAAACTGTGGTACTAGAATAATTAAGAAAGGTCGAACACTTGGATCAACTAAAAAAGTGATTATTGCTTACCATGTGCCCCAAACTATATTAAGTCTTAGAACAAGAGACGATTTCATCTTGATGTCCCGAAGCTGTTAGACCCAAGGTACAGAGGGCAGTAGCCAACGACAAGCAGGCCCCAAGTGCCATGTGCAGACTCGAAGAGCAACTGCCTTTGAGAGAGGAAACGGTTGAGAGTGGGCTTTCTGAGGAAGAGAATTACTAGCTGGGAAAGTAGGAACATTGACACAGAATCAGAATGGATGCCCCTACGTGACAGAGTTGGTGAAACTTCCCTTCTAAGACATCTTGAGGCTCCTCAGAAATGTATTCTTCATTTTGGACGGAACATTCAGGATAAATATGATCTGTTCGAGTTCCTGGTTCTCTCATCAGGTCTGTTTCTTAGGATTCACTGGCACAAGATAAGGGTTTTGATAGTCCAGGGTAAATCCTGACAAAAGCAAAGCACGGTATCTATGAAAAACTAACCACTCAGAAGAGAACAACAGATAAAAGGCCAGGCCGACCTGACCCTGCAGGATAGGTAAGGTTGGTCTGGCAACAGGGGTAGAGGGGAAGTGCCCATCCTCTGCTAGAAGAGCTAGAGAAGACCCCTTCCGGAGAGACCACCAGGAGAGGAGAGCAGGAGGTGCTGATGATGAAGAATATTTTAATCAGCAGATAAGGTCAAAATGACAAAGTTCCAGGATCAGAGTAAACATATGGGATTAAAAAATAAAAATTAAAAAAAAATTTTTTTTGAAAGGACTTTTTTTTTAAAGGACTTTAAACAAAAGTCCTTTTTAAGAGACAGTTGGCTGTTTAAACCAAAAGTACAACTCACTGAGAGAATCGCCGCATTATTTATTGGGGTAGAAAGGACCTGGAATGCAGAAAGACCCATTCTGCAGAAGAAAAAATAGAATCACTAACAGGCCTCATGCCTTGCACAGCCAGGGGCTAGAATCCCTGCCTCATGAGACCCTGTGCTTGAAGGCCGCTAGAACCATCTCAACTATGTTCGTCTTTCTTGGAAGCCAACAAGTGTTTGCCAGGTTAAGAGCACGGTAACCATCAGTCACGTTATGTTATAATGATTGTCGGTATCTTTAAAAGCCTTGTCAAGTTCCTTTTTGAGTAACCCTCACCCCACCCTTAGAGAAATTGATCTGTGGTTCACCTCTTTGAAATACCTCATTGTTGTTTCACATTTACAATAGCCAAAAAAAAAAAAAAAAAAGCTTTTTATTAACAAAGTGTTCAGAAGGGGGCGCCACTGTGAATAATGAGAGTTTTCGCTGCCCTGACAGTTTTGTTGCAGAAACAGCAGAAAGCACTCAGGTCAGACACAGCCAAGGGCTGGAGGGATTTTTAAAATTACAAAAACCGAACCAAATCAAACCAAAACAAAAATCAAAACCAATGTCCAAGATTTCAAGTTTGCTACTAAAGGTATGACATTCTCCTAAGACATGCGAGTGACTTGATCAATATATTTATATATTTATATTTGAAGAAGAAGGAACTATTTGATGCAGCAAAACCATAGTGCAAGGACCAATGCCGCGCTTCCCAGAGAACCCCAAGCTCTTTTAATAGAATGGCCATATGCCTATGCATCAGGGGTCTTCTTTTCACTCCCTTTGTGGATCACCTACCATGGAGGTCATGGAATAACCAATAACCAAAAAAGAAACAAAAAACCAAAACATCCAGGTCTAAGTGATTCGTGGGTGCCATCATGCAATGGCGGACCCTGCCTGGAGAGGAGGAGACTGCTTAAACAGATGGCGGGCAAGCATCTCAGCCCAGGCCTGTGCTGGGGAAGCTGGTTCCCGGCTTTGGGCACAATCAGGAAGCCAGCGAAGTGACCCGAGAGTGCAGCCGGGGTTTAGGGCTGATGATCTTTTTGCGGCCAGGCAGCAGGTGGACACCCGCTCGGGGAGCCAGGCTAGGAGGCCGCTCAGCGCTGGCGCTGGCCACCCTTGCAAGCCCCCCGGGCTTTCCCGGTGCCCGTGCCCCGGGCCCACGCCTCAGGACGGAGGGGGAGGTGGGCGAGGGCGTGGGCGGTCCGGAGAAGGGGCTTTGCTAATTGCAGAATCCGGGAGTGAGCTCGCGGAGGACGCAGCGGAGAGTCTGAGAGGAGGTGGAGGAGCTGGCGGAGGAGGGGCACGCAGCTCCGCTGTGCTCTGCTGCAGCCCAGTCCGCACTGCAGGACACCCGCACTCCCGCGCTCCAGCCCAGCTCCTGAGGCCGCACTGTCCCGCTCCCACGGCCCGCTGCCCCGCCCTTCCCCATGGCTTCTCAGGACAACCCTCTGCGAGCAGGTAAAGTGACACCGCGCTGCGCCCTCACCTGGAGCAGAAAGCGCGGGCCGCGAGCTCGCGGGGGTGTCGGTACCCAGCCTCCCGCGACCACCGGGGCAGCGGGACCACCCCGGACACGCGCCACACCCGGGTCCCCACGGGGTCGGACCGGGGATGGAGCCAGGCGAGGTGCCCCCCGCAGCGAGCGCAATAGCCCCCTTCACGCGCGTGTGCCGAGGACCCCCTTCCCTCATCCCGAGCTGTGGCCCCGCCACTTTTGTACTGGACTTGGGATCCCAGGTAGAAACTAGTCCCTCAGACCTCCCTGGCAGCAAGGAGCACATGGAGGGATTCTCAGTTTTTCCGCCCCCCCCCTCCTCCCCTGGCTCTTCCTCTCCACATTCACATGCCTTCTGGCCTCCCTTTCCTCTCCTCATTGTCACTTTTATTAAATGGTTTTGTTCTGCATGTTGACCCGCAGAGCGATTTCATGAATGAATATACATACAGGAAACTGAGTCTTAGCCCACCTGTGGAGGCCTTTCATTAGACTGGTCTCTGGTTCTAGCCTCAGTTCAGAATACTGCCTGTACCTGAGGACCGAGTCCAGATGTTTCTTTCATCTCTGACTTGAATTTGAAATCCTCCTCAGACTTCAGCCTCCGGGATTGCTCCTGTCCTTGCTCTCCCACTGTCTCGGTGAGGATCCGCCATGAGTGTTGAACACAGGAATGAATGAATGATATATACCCCAGGTCGCTGGGGCTTTTTCTTGTTTTGCTGAGGTTGGAAAGTCTTGGGAGAGACCCCCTGTATGCAGATACAGAGCTGCATGCAATTGTTTAGATAAACGTGTTCCCCACTTAATTGCTTGGGCATTGAACATTTCGCCCTTAACCTGTGGCTTGAGCAGTTAGGAGGATACAATCTGGAGGTGAATCAGAAGATGGCTGAATCCACATGGTGGTGGGCTGGGTTTGGGAGATTTTCCTGGAGATTCTAAAGAAAGATCTAAATTCTTTCAATGGGGAGTGGTAAACATTTTATCAATGGGAGATGGAAAATAAATTGGTTAACCTTTCCCTCCCCCTCAAAACCCATTATTTGAAAAAACAAAAAAGGAAGTGAAGGGAGAAATCCTCCCACTCCCATGGCCACTCACCTCCATAGCCACCTCCTCTTCCAAGAACTAACAGACAAGGTGCCAAGAAGTGTTAGGTACCAGCAGTGCAGCAGTGGTCTCAGAGCTCATTCAAGGATCATGGTGAAAGGCATTCAAAGAGATTGTGGGGGCACAGGGATCTAATTAAGGGGGACAAGTTTAAGGTTTGCCTGGTCCCCTAAAAATTAATGGCACTAGAGAAGATGAGCTTTGGGAACTATAGCTTAATGGATACAACGTGTAAAAAGCTTCAGTGAGTCATGGTGGGAAGAGGCCATGAGGGCAGCAAAGACAGTCTTAGATGATGTTATTAATAGCACTACAGGCTCTAGATTTCCTGTGGTGGTGTTCTTGGCAAGACCAGCGTGGCCAAAGTGGATACTCACAACCTGGAACAGAGGGTCTTGGAGATCCCAGCAAGTGTGGTATGATGAGAGTGTATAATGATAGGAGGTGTCCTTTGGAAGGACTGTCTTCTTGACTTTAAAAGGGAGAACCCAAATCTGTAGGTGAAATCTTCTTGGCTACAAAGAAGGCCGAGGCCTCCTAAGGTCAAGGTCTCCTCGTCACTTGCAAAGATGTCGAAGAACATATTCAGACATTTCAAAGATGTCCTCATGTCCATCCGTTCCCACTCTGGAATTCTATCAATAAGGTGAGAGTTCCTCTAGTTGGAAAAAAGATCTAAAAAGACTTCCATTTCCAGACCAAGTTCCCATGCTCCCTCACCTGATTTCCTGCACTCACCTCCCACCTGGTGTGTTCACACCTGCACGTGCCTTTTACCAACCCCTTTGCCAAAAGGCAGCCAGAGTGACCTTTCAAAGACCTATCAGTTCCTGGCATTTGCCTCCATAGAAAACTGCACTGATCTTCTAACAAATTCTCAGTCCTCCAAAGGCATCCATAATCCTCCCATCCGTCTCTTCTTACCCTTCCAATTGACTGATGCCTGTTCTGCCCTGTCTTTCTGCCCTTCAACCACGCTGCCTCCCTCTTCCTGTGGAGACCCCTCATGGTGCCTGCCTCCAAGCACACGTGATTCCCATTGATGGGAAGACCCTCTTCCTCTCCCCCCTCTCCCCACTCCAGTTACTCCCACTTATTCGTGAGCTCACAAGCCCCATGGTACACACTCTCCATGCAGCCTGCTCTCTCTTTTCTAGCACTGGCCTCCGTTTCTAGCTGTGGTTGTGTCATGGATGTCCCTCCCCAGCCTGCCTCCAAGCTCTCCGTCCGTTTAGCTCCAACACCTGACACAGTGCCTGGCACGTAGTAAGCCCTGGCTAGCTTCTAAAGTCTCACTGAGGGACTGACAGCGTTTTTAAAATGTCACCACGTAGCCTCCAAACTGTAGGCAGAAAAAGCTTTGCCTGGATTGACATTTTAGAGACGTATTCGTCAAGTTAGATGTGTTCACTGGCTTTACCTTATAAAATAAAAAAAAAAAAAGGACCCCTGTATCGCTTCGCATCTAACGAAGGCACATGTATACTATTAGACCACATTATGAGGTTAATGGAAGGAGACAAGATTTTTTCGCTAAGAAAATGTATAAGACTTTTGAGGTCACGTGGGAGGAAATAGTCCGTTTGTTGGAGCATTGCTATCTTACTCTATCACAGCCACTAATAAAAATCTGACACGGGGTGAGTCAGAATTGTCTGTCGGAGATGAGTTAGATCTGGCTCATGTTCATACAGACATGAAAGCCAGGAACGAAGAAGCAGGCTTTGAAAGCCTGGGTTGTGGAGGCTGTGTGGTTCACTGCGATGAGCTAAGTGCCCAGGGCCACCGGCAGACATGCAGGCCTGTGTCCTTTGTTCTGGGGTACCTCTTGCACCATGTGGTGAGGCTAGCAGCTGGGAGCAGCTCAGGACAGGACCAGGTGGCATCTTACCTCTCGCACCCTCCTGTGGGCTCCAGTGGGCTCCAGTGGGCTCCAGTGGGTCCCAGGGGACATCCTGCCTTCCTTGCAAAGCCCAGTAGCACTGGGAGCAGAAACTGGGACCAAAGAGTGAGCATCCTGTTTGACAAGCTGGACCAGCCACCTCTTCTTCAGATTCAGGGGGAGCCCTGGCCTGCTGACTCCTCCCTTATTCTTTTCCCCTTTCCTCCCTCCCTCCCTCTTCCCTTCCCCTCTCTCCATCCCTGGTGGTGCCCTTTCCTGATGCCCAATTCATCCCTTTTCCTTTCTTACATGCCTGTCTTCTAGAGTTTCTTCTCTCCTCACAATTACTTCCCTTCGTCTGAATCTCCTCTTTGGTCCCTTTGTCCCCGCTCTCTGCTCCTCCTCCCCTTCGCTGGCCCCTGTTCAGCTCCATCCAGACTGCAGGCAGAGCTGGACTAACACGCTCACTCGCTAGCTCAGCCACCCTCCAGAGAAGTCACTCTTCGGTGGCCACCTTCCTGACCCCCTGGTCCTTTCTCCACTTATTCAGCTATTGCTCTGAAGTCTGAGGAGGACAGAGCAGGGCTGCCGCATAATCAGGCCAGAGGAGAAACCAAACCATGTGTCCACACTGTCCCCCAGTACTGCTGCTCTGAGAGCTTTCGGAGTCCTCAACAGGTTTAGGATTTAGGGGCTTCTTCAGAACCGGGAGTGAAAACAGCCATAAGTCAAATGAAATGCTATGGCCCCCCCACAAAAATAATAATCACAAATGAAAACTAAGTTAGCTCTGAAGTCCCAAAGTCGAAAAATTGCCTTGAATCTGTCACTAGAAAGCACCCAAGGCCTCACTCTCTGGGTTCTGGGTGCCCTGCGAATGGCAGGAGGCTCTGACCCCCTTCCCGCTTCATCCACTCCCTAACAACGTCCTCTAAGGTGGTCTTCAAACTTCCTCTGAGAAACTGTCTCTGGGAACTGTAGGCCCTCAGCTGCTGGGACGAATGAGGGTGATATGAGGACCTGATGGGCAGCTTTACCAGGAGACTGTGGCTTCTGGATGCAGTCCTCAGGTCCCATGGTCTGGGTGAGATCAGGGTCTTTCAGTGGAGGAGGACAGATGAGATTTCAGATTTTGAGTTGATTCTGGGATGATTAGTGTTTTGGAGGGCATTGGGTGAAAGTATTTTGCACACGGGAAGGACACGAATTTGGGGAGCCTAGAGTGGACTGTTAAGAGCTGACCTGCATTTCCCCCAGAAACCTTGCTGCTGTCCTTATCTCTGGTACCACAGAACGTGAACTTATTTGGAACTAGAGTCCTTACAGATGCAATCACATTACAGTGAGGTCCTTAGAGTGGGCCCTAATCTCCTGTATCTGACCTCCTTATGTAAAGGGAAAATCTGGACAGAGAGATGCCCCTACTGTCAGTGGTGGGCAGTGCATGAACTTCTAGAACCCTGACAGTAGTGGAAAACAGATTCAGGCTGGGCACTAGGTAAATGGGAGCTCTAGTGGAATTTCAGGTGAAGATGCTGTGGACGTCGGCTTCCCAGGTCATAGTGACATTAGGATTTCAAATACAAGTCAGAGATGAAAGAAACATCTGGACTCGGTCCTCAGGTACACGCAGTATTCTGAACTGAGGCTAGAACCAGAGACCATTCTAATGAAAGGCCTCCACAGGTGGGCTCTCACAGGTGGGCTCCGACTCAGTTTCCTGTATATTCATTCATGAAATCGCTCTCTGGGACAACATGCAGAAAAAAACCATTTAATAAAAGTGACAATGAGGAGAGGAAAGCGAGGCCAGAAGGCATGTGAATGCGGAGAGTGGAAGAGCCAGGGGAGGGTGGGGGAGGGGGGGCGGAAAAACTGAGAATCCCTCAGGCAGGGTCTGCCTTTGCATGATGGCAGGCGCGAATAACTTCAACCTGGATGTTTGGGTTTTTTGTTTGTTTTTTGGTCATTGGTTATTACATGACCTCCATGGTAGGTGCTCCACAAAGCGAGTGAAAAGAGGATGCCTGGTACATAGGCATATGGCCATTCCAGAAAAAGAGCTTGGGGTTCTCGCGGA
This sequence comes from Mustela nivalis, assembly GCF_964662115.1. Taxonomy (NCBI): domain Eukaryota; kingdom Metazoa; phylum Chordata; class Mammalia; order Carnivora; family Mustelidae; genus Mustela; species Mustela nivalis. The sequence goes on from NW_028135663.1 coordinate 158,648, forward strand.
AGCGCGGCATTGGTCCTTGCACTATGGTTTCATAGAAAAGGGATTATGCACCTACTTACTTAAATGAGCATAGATTGAAATCCTTTACTGAGAATAAATATTTAAAACAGTTATCTCTTAACTAAATCTATCATCAACCATAAATCTATTGCACGAAGGTTACAGGCAATTTAAATGCAATAGCACTCTCTTCAGGGATTTATATAATCCGTGTCTGTCTTGGCACATGAGAATGCAAAGATAGGAAATGGTTTGTAAAAGATCATATAATGGCTTTTACTATACGGTATCAGCAATTTATCATAAAGGAACGGCCTCCAGCTAAAAACTCAGCTTTGAAAAATGCAGAAAAGCAGCAAACATTTACATACCCTCTTGGTGACCAGAGGCCTGCTTTGTGCCTCTCATCATCTCTTTCGTGGTTCTGAGGCCCATGGCGCTCAGTAATTTAGTGTCTTATTCTCTGGAATAGGCCATTGAAGAAATACCAGGCCCAGAGAAGAAGGTCCTGCGGGGTGTCTGAAGAAAGTACAACCTTTTAGATGAAGCTTTCTGGGGAATTTGTTAGTGGTTTGGTCTGCTTCTGATAGGAAGGGAAATTTTTTTTTTTAGATTTTATTTATTTATTTGACAGACATAGATCACCAGTAGGCAGAGAGCAGGCACAGAGAGAAGTGGAAGCAGGCTCCCCGCTGAGCAGAGAGCCAGACATGGGGCTCAATCCCAGGACCCTAGGATCATGACCTGAGCCGAATGGAGAGGCTTTAGGAAGAGAAATTTTTTTAAGACTATTTTCTCTTTGAATCTATTTTGAGGTTTGGTTTGTGGTTCTTTCTGACTTCTCATGAAGATGGAATTACTTCTGAGGTTGGTTGTCAGGAACCGCATATCAAATCGAGCTATCTTGTTAGCCATAAATACGTAAATAAAAAAATAAAAGCTCAAGTGTTGGTATAAAGCTATTATGCTTTTCAAAACCCCGAACTATAATTCCTGTATCGTGGTCATTCTTTATCAGATCAAACAGGAGAGAGGTGGCAGAAACGCACTTTCAGGTTATTTTTTTTACAAGGAAGATGGACTTCTGAACCTACTTTGTTATTCCCTTTCATTCAGTTTCCCTGTACCTCCTTTTCTATGAATTGTAACGGTAACCCCTCATTATTTTTATTGTTGGCACGTGCTTTGTGAACCATAAAGTGTACGCTATAAATGGGAGTGCTTTTCTTTTTTTGCAGTTTACAAAAAACTAATTTTTTTAAATTTATTTTTTATTGATTTTCAGCATAACCGTATTCATTCTTTTTGCACCACACCCAGTGCTCCATGCAAGCAGTGCCCTCTATAATACCCACCACCTGGTACCCCAACCTCCCAAACCCCCGCCCCTTCAAAACCCTCAGATTGTTTTTCAGAGTCCATAGTCTCTCATGGTTCAGCTTCCCTTCCAATTTCTCCCACCTTCCTTCTCCTCTCTAACTCCCCATGTCCACGAAAAACTAATTTAAAAACATTCATCCACCAGAGTACCCAAAGGGCTCCCACATAAACTATCTGTCGTTACATTATGTCTTTCTGCTTTCGCTTCTATTGCTGTCCAAACAATGTTTTAAAACATTCTTTAAAATGGGCCTTTTAACAAGATTTTTACAAAAGATTTAATTTATTCATTTGTCAGAGAGATAGCACAAGCAGAGGGAGAGGCCGGCAGAGTGGGAAGCAGGCTCCTGGTAAGCAAGAAGCCTGATGGGGGACTCGATCCCAGGATGCTGGGATTATGACCTGATCTGGAGGTAGACAATTAACCAACTGAGCCATCCATGTGTCCCTGAAATGGGCATTTTTGACATTTCCTGATAGCACCTACACACTCATGAATCTCAGATTCATGATATATGGGGCTAGTGGACTTGACAATCATGGAGTCAAGCATGCTGGATTTGACTCACGGGCCTGTCACTGTGAATTTGGGTGGCTTGCTAAACTTGCTACATAGAAACCCAAGCATGTAAGAATTTGCAGGATTGTGACAGTTCAGTGGTATAATGTATACATATAAATACCTAAACCAGTGTCTCTCACAAAGTAGGTCCAAATAGACCAGCTCCCCTCCTGCCTTCATTCTGTCCTTGGAATTCCGTCCCTTGGGAGAAGTTCCTACTGCCTTTGTTACAAGAAATGAACGATATTTACTACACTGTTGGTGCATAGCATGGATCAAGACATTGAGTGATAGTATTAACATACTTCTTGAACTGCCCATTGCCCCCCAAGCACCAAATAAAATGTCATGCTCTGGGGAAACCAAAGTGAGAGATCCCCAACTTTTAGGAGTTATGGACAGGAGAGAGATGCAAATACTGTGTCATTGTAGAACCAGGGTAACTAATGTCTAAACCAGGAAGAGAATGTGTGTGGAAGAAAGGCACTGATGATGTATAAAGCCATTTGGCTGGTTGGTGACTTCCCTCAGACTGACAATTTGCCATGAAAGCTTCCAGGCAAATTTGAGATCTTTATTAGTGACAATATGGCTATAGCCTTAAGGGGAAGAAAAAAACCAAAAACCGAAAACCAAAACACACATGCACACAAACTGTTGGTCTTGTGTCTTTTCACAAATAATGATAGTTATCAGAAATTTTATCTTTAAATGGGGAAAACAGCAACTGAAAATGTATTTCATTTGATTCATCACAGAATATGGTGTTTTTGTTCATTTCACACCATTTTTGTTAAGTTTTATTTAAATTAATGCAATCTGAGATAAAGTGTTAATATTCCTGAAGGTATGGACATTGTATACAAATGAACCCAGCTAAGTGGGCTCCTGGACAGGGTCTGATCTATTTATAAAAGTAGCTGAAGCTAAGTGGTTTGTTCCAGAAGAAGATAACGCCTTCCCTCCGTCGCATTTGCCTTCTACAGCCTAAGTGGGAGTTAATACGTTCACTTGTCTCCTTCAATTTTGTCCAGAGTGTGTTAAAGCAGTCATAGGGGACCTGGGTAGTTTTGCCATCTGCCTTCTCATAACAATGCCCCAGTTTTCTCCTGGAGAATCAACGTTCCCGCTTTCAGTCCATGCACTTAGTCAGCGGCAACTTCACACTGGTTCCTGACTCTAGCAGTGGCATGTCACCCACTAATGGCCTTTGAGAACATCACTGAGTGAGCCGTGAGTTTAGTAGATGCACGAGAACTTTGCTGGGTCGTGAGGAGGTGGGTCTCTGAATAACTAGCCCGAGATCCACTTGTGTGTGGTGGAACAAATGAGCAGTGATGTGTTGGCCAGAGTGCCCATCCTAGAGAGCCCTGAATGCCAGACAAAAGCATTTGAGACTATTTTTTCAGGCAACAGGAAGCCAGGAAGCTAGTTTTGAAAAGCAGCACATGAAAATGTGTGTTTTTGGAAGATTAGTTGGGCAGCTGTGTGTACAATAGAGTGGAGGGAGGAGAGAACGCGATCCCTGAGTGCATTTAATCTTTATGATGCAGTGTAATTTATTATGAAGTTGAATTTGCATCCTTATCCAAACGTAAGGGAAACTCCTGTCCAAAACTGTAAATGTTTTTTGGTTGCCTTTTTTTTTTTTTAAAGATTGTATTCATTTATATGACGCAGAGAGAGATCACAAGCAGGCAGAGAGGCAGGCAGAAAGAGAGAGAGAGATTCAGGCTCCCAGCTGAGCAGAGAGACTAATGCAAGGCTCGATCCCAGTACTTTGAAATCATGACCTGAGCCAAAGGCAGAGGCTTAACCCACTGAGCCACCCCGGTGCCCCTGGTTGCCTTTTTAAGCATTCCCTGTCTCACATGAAGTGATTACAAATTTGCAGATGTGCATTAAAATGATGTATTCCAAAATGTTAATAGAGGAATTAAAAAACTTATTAAGTAAAATATTATCATTTTTGTTGATTTGAAGCCTATTTGACAAGGGACATAGCATTCTGGTGCATATATGTAAACATGAATAAGTATTTTTTTTAAAAATCTTTATTTATTTATTTGACAGAGATCACAAGTAGGCAGAGACAGGCAGAAAGAGGGAGGGGGAAAAAGGTTCCCCGCTGAGCAGAGAACCTGATGTGGGGCTTGATCCCTGGTCCCTGAGATCATGACCTGAGCTAAAGGCAGAAGCTTAACCCGCTGAGCCACCCAGGTGCCCCTAAACATGAATAATTCTTAAAGGTTCCTCTACTCACTTATATAGAAGCCCTTTTCCAAACAGAAGATTAAATCTCTCTTGGCTACTCCTATCAGCTTATTCTGAATTATTTTCCATCCAGAAGCATGAACTAGAAAACCACAGTTTTTACACAGTGTTTGGTTTTCCACCAAGAGAATCACATAATTGGTGGTGATTCAGTGTGGTGTGTTGCTAAAAGCATTTCCAATGCTGTGGATACAAGAGGGTACTGCAGAGAGGTAAGGAAACAGGAGAAAAGGTATGGCTCTCTAATGAGCACTTTATTCTAGAATTTTCCTCCAGCCTTGGGAGCTCACCACTCACAAGTGTGTGCTGGTGCCTTGATCTCATGGGCCACAGTGCTCAGCATCTTCCAGCTGCTTTTTTAGTGAATACATATGTAACAATTGATTTCTTGCCCCAGACGTTGAGAGAAAAATCTGTTCAGAGGGATGGACACTCTAAACCAACACCAGAAAACACTCTCTGTAGTCTTTTGTTAAATGAAAAAATATGGCCAAAAAACCACTTTTGACAGTCTACTACATACAGCAAAATGTAAATCTTAATTGAAATATGTTCTCTCAGCTGTGCTTAAGCAACTGAGTCCTGAGCTTTTCAGGTTTTCAGTCTGAAAGAGTACACCTCTGGTGCTCTGAAAGGGAAGAGAAAGGACACCCTGTTCTCCATATAAATTAAAGAAGAGAAATCTGTGCATTTAAGTGGGCCATATAAAATTTATCAAGCAATTACCTCCTAACTCCTTCCTATCCAAATTACCTGATATTTTCTCCCTACTCCTTTATTCCACGTTACTGCCTTTTCCAGGATTCTGTCTCACATCACAACAGGACTTCTGTTATTTCCTTCTTGCAAGCTAGTTTTGTTTTCTGCATCTAAAAAAATGAACAATCACTGTGTATTTCAATTCCCATTTTCCTCAAATGCATTGATTCTTCTTATCTATTACTCTTTTCTCATACTCAGTGTCTTTGTCTTTATGGGGTTTGTACTTTGCTTTTCCCCATCCTTTACTGCCATTATATAATCAAATCTAATAACTTCTTAGAGAAAGTTAAAAATTCCTGCATAGCCACACGTGAACACAAAGTCACTGATTTTTAGCAAACCTATAAGATAGTCAGACATCCATTCAATTTCTTTTTTTTAAGATTTTATTTATTTATTTGACAGAGAGAGATGACAAGCAGGCAGAGAGGCAGGCAGAGAGAGAGAGGAGGAAGCAGGCTCCCTGCTGAGCAGAGAGCCTGATTTGGGGCTCGGTCCCAGGACCCTGGGATCATGACCTGAGCCGAAGACAGTGGCTTAACCCTCTGAGCCACCCAGGCGTCCCTCCATTCAATTTCTTAACTGAGTCTCAAATGCATCCTGAGTTCTAACCTAAACCTACGTTCTACTTGTTACACGTTCTTATATGACCAAATTCTTTCAGTTCAGTATTTTGTAACATTTAAATATTAATCAATTGATGCTTTGTCTGTGTATTTCTATGAAAATAATTTGAATACTGTAGATTTATTGTTATATTTATAGATTAATAATCAAAGTTTCATCAGTTGAAGTTTTTGGAAATTTCATATGTAATGATTAACCTAAAATGATACTGCCCAAAATCCCGCTGATATCAAGGCCCAACACCTGATTATAGCCAAACCTGTGGTGGATAGTTCCACGGGAAATTGCAGTTACTTAACACTGATAGCATCTCATGCTCTATCTCTCATTTTAGAATGTGTCCAACACAACCCAAAATTGTAGGAGAGTTAATGTCCTCTGAGGACAGCTCTCAGTGAAGTGGAAATAAGAACCATAGATAAAATTGTCAGTTTTCAGGTCTTCATGAGGACAACTTAAAGAAGTTTCTCAGGACCTTTCAGTAAAAGCAAGCCTTCATTTTCTATCCACAACAATTATATCAACAATGTACCTCTTTGACAAAGTTGCTTCTTCACTGTATCACTTTCCCATTCTTTTCTACCTTGGATAATCTCCCAGATAAACTAACAGTACTCAAATCCTTTGTCCTACACTTTGCTCTCAGGATAAATGGAGCCAAAAGACTTAGATTAATATCAAGTTCTGAATGGGATATTAGAGCTATTTCTGTCCAGATTTTCATAAACATAGGGACCTTTGAATTATCAGGCTATAAATAAGTTCTAAATGGAGGGGACAAAAGCAAAAAGTAGAAATTTTTCAGTTTGATTTTTAATCATGATTAATTGACTTTATTGATTATTAAAAATACTAACATTATAAAAGTGTGGATCTTTGTAAAACAATGTCATAATGTAAGAAATAAGTTGCATAGTCCTTTGGAGAATATTAAACCAAGTGTTCAGGTGCCATCTAATTTCTTGTTTACTCCAGAACTTTGGTGTGCATTATCTTGACGAATAGGATTTTGAAGTCCAGACAGACTAACAGAAACCTGATCCAAATGTGTGTGTTTATATTTCTGCTTTTGTTGTAAAAATCAAAGTGTGATTGCTGGTTTAAAATGCTAAAACTAATAGTGTTCATGGCCTCTATTATAAATTTTCTAATTGTAGGGGAAAAATCCAACAAACATAGAATTAATTGATTTGCAAATCCTCAAAGAGCTACAGGATCAGGTAGTGGTATGTTCTGATTCAACAGCATCATAATGCAGGATTTTATACGTGTGGCTAATGGATATTTTCATGAATGTTTGCTAGCTAGTCAGCCAATACAGAGAAATATTAGGTAGGGTAATTACTCACAGTTGTGTTTAATAAAATGAGAGAAAATTATCAAATGACAGTAATAATAATAATCCTACAGCAGGCTAAATAATTCAATGATAATTCCAAGTATTAATCTAGCTTTCTTCCCTGATTATGACTCTTCTCTCCTTTATCATAATGGGAGTAGCAGATTGTCTGCAAGGAATTGTGAAAACCCAGCAGTGACTTTGGCAGTGAAGGCCTCCCATCCATTTTGATAGGTTAAAATGATTCTGGTTGGTCTTGAGCAAATGTGTCAATTTTTTTTTTCTGTGTGTGTCATAAAGAAAGAAGCAATAGTAAATTCTTGCTGTTATTCCATGGAGCCAATAAAATCATACTGCCAACAAGAGGCTGTTGACACCGTAAGTGTAGTTAACTGTCTTGAAATACTAGGCCTCGAAATAAAATTCCAATATTTCACATAACCTCTTTCTTTTTAAAGAAAAAAGAAAACAAAACAAACAACTATACTGCTTACCTTTAGGGCCCTGCTGTTGTGTAACTATTCTTGAACATGTCTACTGTAAGTGTATATATATATATTTTTTTTCTGTGCAATAAATTCTTTTAGAGATAAATTTGGATTGCAAATTATTTTGGGGGAGGCATGGTATTTGGGGCTCGTCTTACAAGTAAAAAGGACTAAAAGAAAGAAGAAAAACATTTTTTATTACAGCATATTTACGTCTGTCCAAAGTACTTATTTACTATAGTACTGACTAATGTATAATACTGTACACAAAGAAAGAAGTTAAATGAGTTATAATGCAGTGGAAGTGTAGCTGGCCATTTTAAAACTTACCACTGAATCTTTCTGGTATGAAATGTGATATCTGGCAATCTGGTCCAGTTCATTACATCAGGTCATTTGTATGTTCTTATTACCATTTTGATAGCATAGCACATTTTATAACCCATACATTTTACAATGGAACTATGATGCATGTATTTTCAAAAGTATAGACATACATGAAGCTATGAGGTCAAAAAAGATGAATGTCCGTAGTACCATATAGACTCAACAAATAAAAGTGTCCAAGGCTCTGAGTGAGATTTATGAATATTGTGTAAGATTAGGCCAACATGTGGTTTTGTATAAATAATCTGTTCTTAAATTAGAATTACAGTCGTTGAGTACAGTGTTGAAAATGGCAGATAGATTTTAGCTATCTTTGCTCACTAGGGAAAATGGAAAAATGTTTAGTTTGGTCAGATTTTCACTTACCTTCTGAAAAATCTTACGTTTGAGAGAGAGAACCCTTCTGAAATAAGAATCCTTAAAGACATAACCCCTTTGGCACAAGTTTTCAAGAAACTTGTTTGATGTTGTAGACAATTATATGGCACACGTACTGTTCTAGATGTTTCATGCCAATAATATGTAAGCCATACCAAGGCTACATATACATATAGAGATGTTCCTCAGCTTACAAGGGGGCTATGTACAGAGACACCCATAAGAAATTGAAAATGCATTTAATACCCCTAAACTATCAAATATCATAGCTTACCTTAAGCTTATTTAAACATACTCAGAACACTTACATTTGCCTGCATTTGGGCAAAATCATCTTAAGCAAAGCCTATTTTATAACAAAGTATCAAATATCACATGCAATTTATTAAATATTACACTAAAAAAAAGAAGAATCGTTATATATAGAATGGTTGTAAGAATATCAGGTGTTCACCCCTGTAATCTTCTAGCTGACTGGGAGCTGTGGCTCAATGCCCCTGCCCAGCATCACAAGATGGCACCATACCACATGACACTGGCCCTTTTTATAAAGACCCAAATTCAAAGTTCAAAGTTCAAATTCTACTGAATCACTTTCACTTTCACATCATTGCCAAATATTTCATAAGTTGAATCATTGTAAATCAGGAGCCATCTGATTTGAAAGTTAAATCACAGTCACCCATATACACACAAAAAAAGGCCTTCATGTAGGGCCATCTATGTATCTCTAAACAACATAGCATTATATATCAACTGCAAAAAATGGATGCGAAGGGGACAATTGCTTTGCGTCAGTACTCTGAGCAGTAACATACATGGCCTTACTCACCTAGCAGAACTCCAGAGCTAGCTGATGGCAAGAAATTTTACAAATGTTTGCTGAACAGCTTAAGCACTATTATTTTTAACTTAGTGTGCATATCTGTTTTCTCAAGATATGTTAATTTATTTTATTGACTTATTACAAAACCAAATAATTTCCTCTTATTTAAGTGGCAGGTAAATAGAATTCTCTTTAATTTAAATCAAATGGCTTTTTAGGGAAAATATACTAAAAATTCTGAAACTTGTATTGCTTATGAATCTTTTATTGGAATCCTTATCAAGTTGTATTTTTCAAGTTTTTCCTAAATAATCTTCAACGAATTGAAAATAGTTTTTGGATTTTATTCAAGGCTATTAACACACAATTTCACTTTGTAAAATATAGTGCTAAACGTTCAACCAAAACGTTGTGTCTTTTTTTTTCCACTACCACATCCTCCATCTACGGACTGGATTCTCTCCCCAACTAGCACATATATACCATTGTCTATCTTTAGGATAAGTAAGGGTCATCTTTTGTCTTTATTCTATTCCTCGTATGCTTCTGAACTTGTTGAATTTTAATACAGTCACACCATAAGCATCACATATTTGATTCCCCTTTAAATAGTAAACAGTGCACAACCAGAGCATACCTTCAAAGCTATCATTATACTTACTCTGATATATTATTTTTGTATTTTTGTAAATTAAAATAATTAAATTATAGAACAAGAGTTTCAGGTGGTAGGTGTTGTAAGTTTTTCCCAAACTGACTTTTGTCAAACTCGTTTTGGTCATCATATATGTTAAGTAGTTTTCTCAGGGTTATTTTTAGAATATCCTTGTATAATGAATATTTACACTGATATCTAGTATAAAAACCTTGCAATTAATTTTAGAAACATTAAGATATTGAAAATCAATCTACTTCTTTAATTCATTAAAGACATTTTTGGCTTGTTTCCAGTACTTTCTTACTGGTTAAAAAATGAACTTGAAGTCGTCTGAATTTAATTATTTTATGGCACTTTCCCTTTGATAAATACAAAGACAATATTCTATATTAGCTATCTGAGAAGAATTTATTTTTTTAATTTTATTTTTTTGTAAGAGAGAGAGTGATAGAGACCACAAGCAGGGGGAGCAGCAGGGTGAGGGAGAAGCAAACTCCTGGCTAAGCAGGGAATCTGTTGCAGAACTGAGTCCCAGGACCCTAAGATCTTGACCTGAGCTAAAGGCTCAGGCGTTTAACTGACTGAGCCACCCAGGTGTTCCAATCTGAGAAGAGTTCTGTATGTTATCCTATTAATATGCAGTTTAAAGTCTAGGTAATTAACTTAATTTTTTAGTGGCTATGTTCCAGGCAGAGAGTAAGAAAGAAATATTAAATTAACCATATTCTATGCATTCTAAATGAAAATAATTAATCAATCATAATAAATCCTTCTATTTATGGAATATCAACTTATAAGCTTTCCTCCATATGAACAATGCCAAATACCAGAATAAAGGGTCATCTAATACAAATAAAGGATAGAATTAAAAAATTCTGGTAAGCCATTTAATTTTGAAAAATGGAGCTATCTTGTTGCTGAGTTGTGGTTTTCAGTCACATAATATCTGATAAGTGTAGAAGTAAGGTGAGTGTTACGCGAGATGAGAAATGGTATATAATTAAGATATTTTTAAAAGTACAGATAAATACAAATTAGTAAAAATAGCATTATGGAGGAATAAAAATAAATGATAGCTACACACTCTAATGTCAATAAATCTTGGAAAGTTAATAGAGAAGTAAAACAAGGACAGTGCAAAAATTATGGTACATTTTTATGAAGTTCAAACAAATTCTGTGAAACCGTAGATGGACTTAAAGATACTATTATGTATCAAATATTGTAAAAACTAAGCAAGGAAATAGCAAACATAAAGTAACCAAAGCATACAAACTTGGGTAGATACAATAGGTGTGATCATTTTCTACTTCATAAAGAGATGAGTTAATAAATAAATAAAAATAAGTAGAATTTTTAGAAGTTAATAAAACTGTGCCTGTTATTATCTTAGCTATATAAAATATATGGTTTTCTAACAAAAACGCTTATCTTAAAAATATTTAAAAATAAATTTCAGGCTAATCATAAGGTTCTATTTACTTTCCCACTGAAGGAAAAGCTGGTTGTTGTAGTTGTAGTTGTTTGTTTGTTTTAGTCTCCTCCTAGTTTTTATTATTATAATGTGGAAGGAGGAATGTTAGATTGAAAAGTGAATTATTTTATAGACAAAAATCATTACTTGATTCACCTCCTGGTACAGCAGATGGATCTCCTGAAAACATGCCCTTTTGCCTTATGGAAGAGTAACAGTTATGCTTACTTCTGAAACATACTTGGTGGTGGCCCTAAATAGTGACACCATAGTAAACATTTTGAATATTTGCAAGTAATTTTTATAGTCATAGGGCTCCAAAAGGCACTACTGGTATCTTAGCAGGTATTTCAATAAAGCTAAAAGTTGCCTCACTGTTTAAAAATATTAATAAGGCACAAAACATGGCAGAAGTATTTTCCTCAGATATTATTTTTTTCCATATGCTCCTGATTCCAGACATGAAAGTTATTTTTTTAAATTTTTTTATAAAAGATTTTATTTATTTCTTTGACAGAGATCACAAGTAGGCAGGGTCAGGCAGAGTGAGAGGGGGGAAGCAGGCTGCCTGTTGAGGTGAGAGCCCGATGTGGGACTTGATCCAAGGATTCTGGGATCATGACCTGAGCCGAAGGCAGAGGCTTTAACCCACTGAGCCACCCAGGCGCCCAACAACTATTTTTGACAGATATATATATATGCAATGTATTTTCCAGTTATAAGAAAAATGGTTCTGCTATTTTTAACCTTTTTAAAAAATTACATAATTTTATTAAAATAAAATTTTATTTTTTAATGTTTTACTTTTCTTTACTTTTTTAAAAAAATATTTTATTTATTTATTTGACAGACAGAGATCACAAGTAGGCAGAAAGGCAGGCAGAGAGAGAGAGAGGAAAGCAAGCTTCCTGTGGAGCAGGGAGCCCGATTCAGGGCTAGATCCCAGGACCCTGAGATCATGACCCGAGCCGAAGGCAGCAGCCCAAACCACTGAGCCACCCAGGCACCCCAATGTTTTACTTTTCAATATACTACTTAGAATATAAAACCTATTCTATTTGGTACAAAGTTTACCGATTAAAAAATGGTAATTTTCTCATTGTGTCTTCCCCTCTCATTGCTTTATTTTGATTAAAAAATTTCACAATAAACATAACTGATGCTTTCCTTTTGATAGTCCCTCTGTTGGTCATATTGTATATGAGCCATGACAATTAGTTTTACAACATTTATTCATGTTTGTTGATATGTTTTATCATAACTAATTTTCCCTCCCTTATCTAGATTCCCCAGCTTTCAGACAGGTGGACACTTCAATAAACCATACCCAAGGGATGTATCAAGTACTTCTTAGACATTCTCTCAGATCCTTGAGGTCTCATTTTGCTTAATATTAACAAACTTATTTTAAAGTTTATATGGAGATGCAAAGACTCACAATAGTCAACATAGTGTTGAAGGAGAACAAAGACTGAGGACTGACTTCAAAGTTTACCATAACGACGGGGCACCTGTGTGGCTCAGTGGGTTAAGCCTATACCTTTGGGTCAGGTCATGATCCCAGGGGCCTGGGAACGAGTCCCATATTGGGCTCTCTGCTCAGCAGGGAGCCTGCTTCTCCTCATCTCTCTCTCTGTCTGTCTCTCTGCCAATTTTTGATCTCTCTCTGTCAAATAAATAAAATCTTTTTTAAAAAGTTTACCATAATGATAATTGTATGCAAGATATTGTAATACCACAGAAAGACTAGATTAAGGGAACTGAATAGATATTATCAATTATATTTTATATTTAACATAAAAGCAAAAGCAATACAAGAGAGCAAAATACAATCTTTTAAACAAATGGTTCTGGAGTAATGGTGAAGCTAAATGTAAATATATAAAATAAAAATAAAATAAAATAAAAAAATAAAAAAAAATCCAGGCAGATATCATACACTCTTCACAAAAATTAAATCAGATTGGATTATAAACCTAAACATGAAACATCTAGAAGGTAATATAGAAGAAAATTTAAATGACCTTGGTTTTGGAAATAACTTTAGCTACAAAAGCACAAGCACTGAATTTAAAAATGTCTACTCTGTGAAACAATGCCAAGAGAACGAAAAGGCAAAGCACAGACTATGAGAAAAAATTTGCAAAATACACATCTGGCAAAGGACTGTTAATCAAAAAGACACAAAGACCCCTTAAAACTCAACAATCGTGGAAAAACCTGATTACAAATGAGCCAAAGACCTTAGCAGATACCTCACAAACTAAAATGTTACAGATTGCAAATAAGCATATAAAAAGATGCTTCACATCATATGTCATCAGGAAAATGCAAATTAAAACAAAAAAGAGACACCAGTACATACCCAAAATCCAGAACACTGACAACAGAACACAAAATGTTGGTGAGGATGTGGAGCAACAGGAATGTTCTTCCATGTCTATTGAGAATAAAGAATAGAAAGCAACTTGGCAGTTTCTTACAAAACTAAACATATTCTTGCCAGATGATTCAGCAGTAGCAGTTCTTGGTATTTATCCAAAGAAGATGAAATCTATACCCACAAAGATGTCTATAGTAGTTTTATTCATTACTGACAAAAGCTTGGAAGCAACCAAGATATCCTTCCATAGGTTAAAGGTCAAATAAAGTGTAGTACATGCAAACAATGGAATCTTATTTAATGCTAGAGAAATGAATTACCACGCCATGAAAGATATGGATATAAATATTTAATAAATATTTGATTTTAGGCTTCTACCAGTCTATCAATAGTAGTAGTATATTTTAACAGTGAATGCTCAGCATTCACGAATTTACCTAATAAAATATTTGGGGTTCCATATTTTAAATACTTCAACCTCTATGATTATATTCCTAATAATTTTGAATTGGGGTAAATAAACCTTAATTTTTTGTAACTTGTTTCTTATTGCAAAAGAGCTCAATGAAATTTTAGAAAATAAAAATTTACCAAAAAAAAGTTTAGTTTACTATTGCCAAATGTTTTAAAACTTTACCATATATTCAAATACATATATTTTTCTAAATTGATTTATAGGCTACTAAAACCAAAAACTTTTAGTTATACTAGATTTCATATCATGCACTCAATGCCAGAAAGCCATCTGGCGATGACTTGTCTTAAGTAGAGTTAAGATGAGTGTTATTACAATGAAAGATGGAAACAAAGATAGTATAACAATTGAGTGTTACTTAACTTTTCTGTTTTGATCAAGTTACTAATCTACAAAAGGCTTTTATCGGTGACACACTTGGGAATTTAACAAAACTTTTAAACTAGCATGTGCGACTCATTCCTAGAAAACAACACAATCAATAACACTTTCTTTAGATGAAATCATGACTATTTCTCCATTTGAATAAAAAGGTAGCAACCCCAATAAGTTTATTGAACATGAAAAGTTGAAATGCTATAATGCTCCTAAGGAATTAAATGATCCAGTCATGAATTACAAAAAAAGGATATAAATTACTAAAGATTTTGTTTAATGTAATGTACAACTGCCCGTTATTGTTCAATAGTGTAGGCTTGTACAAGAACTCTATAAAAGAACTCCACTTCTAAACCATGGAAAATATGTTCCCTTTCCCCCTATATACAACTATTAAGCCATTCATTTAGCTTTTAAAATATCCACTTAATACAGGCTTTTTACTCATTTGAACAGGCAGCAGGGCTCTATTCTTATTGCTTACATCTGAAGGATAGACTTCTAGCGTAAGAGGTAAAGCCCGTAAAGTAGCCAAATAATAACAACAAAGTACAGTTAATGATCCCTTACAATCTGCCAGCTACCTTTCTGAGAATACTTCAATTAATAAAACATATAAAATACCTGACCACAAAGAGCTTGCATTCTTTTGAAATATAATAGTGAAATAAACCAATAATAGAGGGGCACCTCGGTGGCTCAGTCCATCGAGTGACTGCCTTTGGCTTGGTTCATGATCTCAGGGTCCTGGGATGACACTCCCCAGCAAGCTTTCTAGGCAGTGGGGTGTTTTCTTCTTCCTCTGCGGCCTCTCCCAATTCTCTCTCTCTCTGTCTCCAATAAGGAAATAAACCAGTAATAGAATAATCATTGATGGTTGATGGTGATAAGTGTTACAAAGAAATACAAGAAAGGTAAAAGCCATTGGAGAATGCTGGGATGAAAGTTAATTTTATTTTGTGTTGGGTGGTTATATCTCATTTATGAGATGTTATTTGCACAAAGACCCAGGAAGTGAAGGAGACATGTCACCAAAAGGATATGGATGGCTTATAAGCACATGACAAATTTCTCAGCATTTAGACATTAAAGAAATACAAATTAAAATCATAATGAGACATGCTTACATATCTATTAAAATGGCTAAAATTATAAAGGCTAATTGTACTTCGTCTGAGCTAGATTGAGAAGCAACAAAAAATCTAAACTGTTGTTGGCATATATCATGATACCATCACTTTGGAAAATAGTTTGAAAATTTTTTAAATGCAAAATATGTTACAGTTACACAAATAACCATTTTACTTCTAGGCATTTAACCAAGAGAAACAAACCCTATGTTCATACAAGGACTTGTATATGA
Organism: Mustela nivalis; assembly: GCF_964662115.1. Classification (NCBI taxonomy): domain Eukaryota; kingdom Metazoa; phylum Chordata; class Mammalia; order Carnivora; family Mustelidae; genus Mustela; species Mustela nivalis. Next base: position 174,402 of record NW_028135663.1, read on the forward strand.
ATTTCGTAGCAGCTTTAAGAATTGAAAACAGTGGAAATGTTCATCAATGTCCATCAATAGAGCAAAGACAAATTATGATCTATTCTTTTAAGAGATTACTATTCAACATCAAAATGAACTATTTACAATTGGAGATTCTCAAAGTAATGATGCTGAGAAAAGAAAAGCCAGGCAATGAATAGTATATACTGTGTGATTCCATGACTATAAAAAAATCTAGAAAATACAATTTTATATATAGTCACAGTCATCAAATATATTGGTGTGATTTTAGTGCCTTCTTCTGTGCTCCCATAGCTTCCTACACTTGGATCTCCGAGCATTTGTTACACCATGCAAAATACGAACTCTTTTTCTTTATTCTGTCTTACAGGAAAAAGAATCCTTGAAATTTTATGGACATTTGAACTCTTAGTTATTAGCAGAAATTCTATCACACAGTAAATTTCCAAATATAAAAGCCAGAGTTTTACAATGACTTCTAAGCTTTTACATGATCTAGCCACTCATGTGACCTCTGTGACCTCTTTCCCTGCTACTCTTCAGTCCCTCACAGTGGCCTCCTTGCTATTCCTCAGATATGCCAGGCACGATCCAACCTTATGGCCTTCAAGATAGCCAATTCCTTTGCCTGGAGTGACCTTATTGCTGATAGTTCTGGGCAAATTCATCACCTTTCCATACGTTTGTTCAGTTGTCAGCTTCATTGTAACTACCCTGATCTTCCTATTAAAATTCTTACCTCCCCATCCCCTGCCTAGCAACCTTGATTTTTCTCACCCTGATCTAATTTTTATTTTTCCCCATTGTACTCATCATTTTTGAATAAACTATGCAACTTTTATTAAGGTTTATAGCTTTTAATTGTCTCATCCTTTAAAAGAAAAGTTCTACAAAGCCAAGTATTTCATTTACCAGTGTAGTCTGAAGTAATATCTGCCATATAATAGGTTCAGTAGACTATTGGTAAATTTCAGAAAAAATTAATGTTGAGAGTATACTGAATTTCATAAGTCATTTCAATATTTTTTCCAAAAAATAAACTATGTAAAACATATTTTAAATTTACTTTCAAAATATTTTATAGCATATAATGGACAATATACATATGCCTTAAAGAAACAATCATATAAATAACCATTTCATACCTACTTAAAAATTGCATAATACCACACTCGTAGATCCTCTCTGAATGCTCTAAAATAACCCTTTAAAGGAAAAACATTTTTAAAAATAACAGATTTTTTGGCAAAGAATTTAATAAAATAAAAGTTTCATTCATCTATGTAGATCATAATAAATGTTTTTAATAGGCATGAAATTATAACTCTGAAGTGTGCTAAAATGAAACCACCTGCTAAGGGTGAGAGAACAAAAATAAACATCATTTTTTCAAATAAGAGGAATTTATTACCTTTGAATCAAAGCATGTGGATTTGTTCAAACTGGCAATAAAGGAATATGGATACACAATCAATAGAATGTCATATTTTAGATGTCTAAAAGACTTCAAAGTGAAGAGTATACATTTTTTAAATGCTACATAATAAGAAGATGACAAGATGTGACAAATAGCATTTTAAAAGCTCTACTCATAATGGAACGGAAGGTGTCATTTCCCTATAATTTTATATATGTCATTAATTTACTGTATCTGGATACAACATATTACCAAACAGATGTTCATCAAAGTCTAAATCATTTTTAATGGAACATAATATTTTGAACCTACATCTATTAATCATTTTTTCGATCTAACTTTTATAGTCTCGCTAAACAATTTATCAGATATTGACAAATTTAAAAAAATATAGCATAAAAAGTCGTGTTCGAAAAGTAGATTTTCTTTAAAATTTGCATGTAAATGAAAATATTGCTGATATTTTTAAGACTTTTAATGTAATTTTATATATATCTGACCTATCAGATGATATAAAATTTTTGGAGAAAATATGACATATTTTTTTGATCTTGGTTGAAGGTATTAATAAAGAGCAACTGCTTGTATTATTTGTATTGTGATATATTAGTTAATAAACATGAATAACTGGTATAAAATATGGTTTTTTTAAATTTTATTTATTTACTTGACAGAGGTCACAGGAAGGCAGAGTTTCAGGCAGAGAGAGAGGAATGGAAGCAGGCTCCCTGCTTAGCAGAGAGCCCACTGTGGGACTCAATCCCAGGAACCTGGAATCATAACAAAGAAATGATGATAAATTCCTTAAAAGACTCAAAGTTGTTCTTGACTGCTATGTTTCAAGCTCTATTCCCGGTTTGAGGACAGTTTTTAACAGGCTTGTCACTGTAGAAATCAGCTGGATGTTTAGAGGCTATCAGAACTGTGCAAAAACCTTGAAGGGGTAAAGATTGAAAATCCTTTAGAGAGATTAGCTCCCTAAGGCATTATTCATCCACACATTTTCCTCCAAACAATTAAGGCTGATGGATGAGGGGCACCTGAGGGGCTCTCTCATCACGTGGGTTGTGGGTTAAGCCTCTGCCTTCATCTCAAGCCATGGTCTCTGGGTCCTGGGATCCAGCCCCACATCCGGCTCTGCTCAAAAGGAAGCCTGCTTCCCTCCCTGCTTGCCTGCCTCTCTGCTTACTTGTAATCTCTCTCTCTCTCTCTCTTTCTCTCTCTCTGTGTCCAATAAATAAATAAAATCTTAAAAAAAAGGCTAATGGATGATAAATTATGAAAACTGCTCCCTCCAAATGATGCTTCTTCATAAGGTTTTAAGAATTAAAAATGTAAGAATTTAAAATTGAAACTTGATCGTAGGATTTATCTTATACAATAACAACAAGTGATGGCAGTTATTATTAGTTCTGAAGTATTTGTGATTCTGAATTCTTGGCCTCATTAGTAAATTTATTTTTAATAAATTATTTAATATATAATAATATATATAATATATATTATATATAACATATATAATATATATAATAAATTCATTCATTCATTATTTATTTATTTATTTATTTATTATTTATTATTATAATTTATTCATTTATTAACTCAAACACAAGAAAATGAATGACCAGATTGAAAAATTGGCAAGGACTGGAACAGACACGTCACTTAAGAAGATATTGAGATGGCAATAATGATATGAAAAGATGCTGTGATGATCCACAGCATGTCTAATTAAGGAATTGTAAATTAAAAGAACATGAGGGGCGCCTGGATGGCTCAGTGGGTTAAGCCGCTGCCTTTGGATCAGGTCATGATCTCAGGGTCCTGGGATCGAGTTCCACGTTGGGCTCTCTGCTCAGGAGGAGCCTACTTCCCTTTCTCTCTCTCTCTGACTGCTTCTCCGTCTTCTTGTGATCTCTCTCTGTCAAATAAATAAATAAAATCTTTTTAAAAAATAAATAAATAAATAAGACAATCATATATCACTACACATTTATTAGAATGGCTAAAATCCAAAATACTGACAACATAAAATGCTTTTGACGATGAGGAACAAGAGAAACTCTCATTCATTCTGGTGAGAACACCAAAATGGTGCTACCACTTTGGAAGACAGCTGGGCAGTTTCTTACAAAACTAAACATATTCTTACCATATGATCCAGCAATCGTGCTCCTTGGTACTCACCCAAAAGTGCGACAACTTTGTGTACACAGAATCCTGCATATAAACCTGTGTTTATAACAGCTTTACCCATAAGTGCCAAGAGTTGGAAGTAACCAAGATGTCCTTCAGGAGGAGAATGGATAGATAAACTGTGGTCCATTGAAACAATGGGATATGATTCAGCGATAAAGAGAAATGGCTATCAAGCAATGAAAAGGCAAGGAACAAACTTAAAATCCGTCATAATAAGTGAAAGAAGTCAATTTGAAAAAGCTTCATGTTGCAAGGTTCCAACTATATGACCTTCTAGGAAAGGCAGAACTATGCAAATGGTATAAAGGTCAGCGGTTTGTAGCAGTTAGGAGAGGAGGAGGATGAACAGGCAGAGCACAGAGGATTTTTAGGCCAGTGAAAATGTTCTGTATGATATGCATGATATTTTAGATATATATCACTACACAGTTGTCAAAATGCATAAGATACTATACCAAAAGTGAACTCTATGAGAAAAGGTTTTTTTTAAGATTTTATTTATTTATTTGACAGGCATTAAAGCAGGCAGAGAGGCAGGCGGGGAAAGCAGGGGTTGGGGGAAAGCAGGCTCCCTGCCAAGCAGAGAGTCTGGTCTGGGGCTCGATCCCAGGACCGTGAGATTATGACCTGAGCCGAAGGCAGAAGCCTTAACCCACTGAGCCACCCTGGTGCCCCACCAAGAGTGAACTCTAATGTAAACTGTGGACTTTGGGGTGAGAATGATGTGTCAGTGTAGGGTCAGTGAGCGTGAAAAATTATCACCGTGGTACAGGATGTTGATAATGGGGAAGGCTGTGTGTATGTGGGGAAAGGGAATTTTACTTTGATCCCCAAACTACTCTAAAAAATGCAGTCTGTTAAAAAAAAACTTTATAATGCAATATAATACAAAACAAGAATGCATATCAAGAGAGAAATAATGTTTAAAGGGAACAAAGAACTTCAGTAATGTGTACAGCCAGTAGCTAGAATCCCTGCTCTTGAGACCCTGTGCTAGAATGCCGCCAGAACCATATAGAACTATGTTAGTCTTTCTCAGAAGCCAACAAGTGTTTGCCCAGTTAAGAGCACAGTAGCAATAAGTCACGGTATGTTATAATGATTATCAATATTTTTAAAGACTTGTCAAGTTCCTTTTTGAGTAACCCTCACCCCACACTTAGAGAAAATTATCTGAGGTTCACCACTTTGAAATTCTTAATTGTTGTCCACATTTACAATAGCCAAAAAAAAAAAAAATCTTTTTATTAACAAAGTGTTCAGAAGGGGGCACCACTGAAAACAATGAGAGTTTTCGCTGCCAGGACAATTTTGTTGCAGAAACAGCTGAAAGCACTCAGGTCAGACAGAGCCAAGGGATGGAGGGATTTTTAAAATTACAAAAACAAAACCAAATCAAACCAAAACAAAAATCAAAACCAATGGCCAAGATTTCAAGTTTGCTACTAAAGGTATGACATTCTCCTAGGACATGCACGTGACTTGATCAATATATTTATATATTTATATTTGAAGAAGAAGGAACTATTTGATGCAGCAAATCCACGTTGATTAAAAATTACGAGTTATGGGGCTCCAGGGTTGCACAGTGGTTTAGGCCTCTGTCTTCGGCTCAGGTCATGATTTCAGGGTCCTGGGATAGAGCCCCACATCGGGCTCTCTGCTCAGCGGGGAGCCTGCTTCCCCCCGCCCTCACTCTGCCTGCCTCTCTACCTACTTGTGATCTGTCAAATGGGTAAATAAGATCTTTAAAAAAGGAAGTACTAGGTGTGAAATACATCGAGGGTATGGGAAGGAAAATGATTTCACCTGATCCGACTAGGAAGTGCTTGAAGCCTGAATTAAAGTGCTACTAAAAGAGTAAAGACCAGGGAAATATATGGGGAAAAAATCCCTAGAAAAACAGCAATAATAACAGGCTGCTCTTTATTGATCCAGATCCTGCGGTAGGCAAAGAAGAGCTGGTTTTAGCCAGAGGATGGTCTCCGTTTGTCTTCATGATCTGGCATTTCCTGCAAGCCAGGCATGGGGCTCTGCTCTAGAGCTGCAAATGCTGGGGAGCCGTCACTGTCCCTTTTGTCTTCTCAGGGGGCCAACGGGCATGTCCATGGTGCAGTGTGACAGGTTTTACCACAGGGAGATAAAAGACTGCCAAGGGTAGGTTGGAGCTGGGAAAAGCCACTTAGGAGCAGATTTTCAGGGGAGGGGATAGACATGGGCAAAGCGAAAAATGAGGATGAGTGTGTCAAGTTTCAAAGTGCCAGGAGGCAGCACAGTGCATTCGGGAAACTACAGCAAGTTCATTGACAACCGACAGCTGATCGGGCAGCATCACCTGGGGATGGAGGCTGAGCCCCGGGGTTAACACTGGGGATGAGATGGTTTGTACACTATTCCAAGGAGGTGAGGCACTACACTGTGGGGGCACAGGGAGCTACTGGAGGATTTCAAATATCAGAATCATAACCATAATAGAGTATTTAATTGCATCCTAGCTTTCATCAAGGGTAAGATGCACTATAGTTTATGTTCGACTAAGAAAGAGAAATGCTGTCAATTGAACTAGGATATGTCCTCAAGTGCTAGGTGCGTGCCACATTAAGAGATATTTAAATGGGGGGGACAAATCTTAGAACAAGTAAACTGTGGTACTAGAATAATTAAGAAAGGTCGAACGCTTGGATCAACAAAATAAGTGATTATTGCTTACCATGTGCCCCAAACTATATTAAGTCTTAGAACAAGAGACGTTCTCATCTTGATGCCACGCAGCTGTTAGACCCAAGGTACAGAGGGCAGTAGCCAACGACCAGCACGCCCCAAGTGCCATGTGCAGACTCTAAGAATAACTGCCTTTGAGAGAGGAAACGGTTGAGAGTGGGCTTTCTGAGGTAGAGAATTACTAGCTGGGAAAGTAGGAAAATTGACACAGAATCAGAATTGATGCCCCTACATGACAGAGTTGGTGAAACTTCCCATCTCAGAGAACTTGATGCTTCTCAGAAATGTATTTTTCATTTTGGACGGAACATTCAGGATAAATATGATCTGTTCGAGATCCTGGTTCTCTCATCAGGACTGTTTCTTAGGCTTCACTGGCACAAGAAAAGGGTTTTGATAGTGCAGGGTAAATCCTGACAAAAGCAAAGCACGATATCTATTAAAAACTAACTACTCAGAATAGAACAGCAGATAAAAGGCCAGGCCGACCTGCCCCTCAGGATAGGTAAGGTTGGTCCGGTAACAGGGGTAGAGGGGAAGTGCCCATCCTCTGCTAGAAGAGCTAGAGAAGACCCCTTCCGGAGAGACCACCAGGAGAGGAGAGTAGTAGGTGCTGATGATGAAGAATATTTTAATCAGCAGATAAGGTCAAAATGACAAAGTTCCAGGATCAGAGTAAACATATGGGATTAAAAAATAAAAATTAAAAAAAAAATTTTTTTTGAAAGGACTTTTTTTTTAAAGGACTTTAAACAAAAGTCCTTTTTAAGAGACAGTTGGCTGTTTAAACCAAAAGTACAACTCACTGAGAGAATCGCCGCATTATTTATTGGGGTAGAAAGGACCTGGAATGCAGAAAGACCCATTCTGCAGAAGAAAAAATAGAATCACTAACAGGCCTCATGGCTTGCACAGCCAGTGGCTAGAATCCCTGCCTCATGAGACCCTGTGCTAGAAGGCCGCTAGAACCATCTCAACTATGTTCGTCTTTCTTGGAAGCCAACAAGTGTTTGCCCAGTTAAGAGCACGGTAACAATCAGTCACGTTATGTTATAATGATTGTCGATATCTTTAAAAGCCTTGTCTAGTTCCTTTTTGAGTAACCCTCACCCCACCCTTAGAGAAATTTATGTGTGGTTCACTTCTTTGAAATACCTCATTGTTGTTCCACATTTAAGACACAATGAAGAAAAAAAAATTGACAATGAGTTCCAGAGTTTAAAAGTCACTTGCCATTCAATCCAAATTGTGAGTTTGATCGGTTAGCGAACACTTCATAATGCACCCCTGGTAATTTTACAGAGATTATTTTTTTCTTACCTATTCTTGATTATTCTGTTTTGCAATGCAGAGAAAGCTAACTAATTTAAAATAAACTTCCGTTAATTTTGATTGTTATAAACTTAAAATTGATTAATTTCCATATACAGAGTTTAAAATGTTCACAATTTACATTAAATATATATTCTGTGTATACCTTGGAAAAATTATACTGAAAATTGAAATTTAAATGATGTTGTATATAGCTGCAAGAAGCCGCCTGTCCCATTTCATCTTACTATATAAGTTGTGTCAGGTAATTTATAAAATCCCTACTGCATAACAAATCGATTTTTTGTTGGAATGGGTAGTAATGTTTGTTCTTATTTCTAAATAAGAGTTGGTCTATGAGTGCATCTATAACTTATTTTTCCTAAGTGGCTTCATGGTCTTGAACTGAGAAAGCTCAGAACATTAAACATCAAAATAATATAATTTGACATAATTAGACATCAAGGAAATGCAATTTAAATGACACTGAGATATCACTACACACTTATCAGAATGGCTAAAATAAAATATAATGACAAGACCAAAAGAAAAAAATATACCATTTGATGATACACAATGGCAAGTTGTACCATAACTTAACCATCTCAGACTAGTGTAGTGTTAAATTTGTTTTTCTCAGCAATATTTTGGGTCACTTACCACTTTTCAAGGATTTAAAGTACTATCATTTTACTTAAAACTGTGAAATTTGGTCAGTGTTAAATTTCAATTTATGTTAAAACATTCTGTAAACTGTGTTAAACTTTGACATTTCTTCCCTCTGTTCAGTGAATAACACTATATCATATTTTGAAAAATACACTAATTTTTATTTTGAAAAATATCCCTTTTTCCTCTTATGATAATTATTGATATGAATTAATAGTAGAATTTGATATGGTTCCATATGACCATAAATACTTTATTGTATTTTATCAAATTTAATAATGAATATAATGTACTTCTTTGGACAATTTTTAAAGACCAGTCTACTCTTAAAAAAAAAACAAATGGAGACGCACTTCTTCAGTTCACACAAATTTCATTTTATTATATATAACCTCAGATAAATTTCAACAAATCATAATTTATTAAAATTATGTCTACTTAAAAATCTCATAGAAGAGTAAAACCATCAAAAATAAAAATAAACACACACAACACACACACATCACCCATGTATTGGCAAATCACAATTGCTGTAAGAATACATTAGACATTCCACAGTTAAGGGCTTAAAATTTCCATCAGTGACAAAAAGATTTGTATCCAAATGGACTGATTTTCCAGAATCCAAGAAAAAGTCTCCTAGGGTTTATTTAAAGATAAATATTTGAACAAATACTTCTTAAATTTAGGAAATTCAGAACATACGATTAAAGAATATTTGCAGTGCAGACTATATTCAATCCGTCCTTCAAAATGTGCCTTTGAGTACATAATTCTGTTTTCTCTATCTTTTTCCTCATAGTTTTGGGCTGGACCCCATGGTCACAACACTGCTCCCAGTCTTTGCCTTCCCATCTGTTGATACCAGGCATTTGGTCAGCAAAGCATATTAGTATCATAATTAATAAGCCCTTGGCACCATATCTCTGGAGCAGGGGTTGCTCTTAGCCAAGGCCCAGAGCAGTTGACCTCCCAAAGCTAGTGCTACAGCCCCAAGGACTAGGTCCCTGCCACAGGAACTCAGTCTTTTTTTTTTTTTTTTTAAAGATTTTATTTATTTATTTGACAGAGAGAAATCACAAGTAGATGGAGAGGCAGTCAGAGAGAGAGAGAGAGGGAAGCAGGCTCCCTGCCGAGCAGAGAGCCCGATGCGGGACTCGATCCCAGGACCCCGAGATCATGACCTGAGCCGAAGGCAGCGGCTTAACCCACTGAGCCACCCAGGCACCCCCACCAGAACTCAGTCTTTCATGTAATGCTAAGCAGACAAAACCAAAACAGGAAAGCTCCGACAGCTTTCACTGGCATGACTTATCTCCCACTCCCTCGACGTCCAGGCAGTACCAGATGTCAGGAGGGGTTTTGGTCCAACATATGGAGGGAAGGAAGTAGCCACGAGCAAGTACCTGCCTCTCTGTGCCTTTCTTTCAAGAGCAGGTTGTAAGGAGGAGGAAGAGGAAGGGGAAGTGAGGTGAACTTCTAAGGGTGAAGGCCTCAGGTAGGCAGCTGGCTCCTGCCAGTAGGAAAGGGACAAAGGAGAAGGCAGTGAGTCTTGCAGGGAGGGTGAGGGTTAAGTGTTACAGCTTATGACGGAATCTGGACAGGAGTAATAGGGATACTAGTCATTTGAGTCCACCATTGGCAAGCTGGGCTGGGTGTCAGGGCAGATAGGCCTCCCTGGGCAACGGCACATGAGAGAAGGTGGAATTCTTCTCTGAGGAGCAGGTGGAGCTTTGGGTGTTGGGAAAGCATAGACAGTATTGTTCCAGGGCCAAGGACAGGTCCGGGTACTCCTGGTTGGACGTCAAGGCCACAGTATGATCCAGGACTTCTACCAGCAGCTTGAAGGTACCACATGCCAGCCACCCCTCATTATTGTGTATAACTCTCTGGTGCACTCATTGGCTTATCCATCAAATGACTCCTTCAGCAGCTTGAAAACCACCTCCACAGGCACTCCAGGTTATGGGAGGCTTCCAGAGTGAAGATTTTGCACAGGATCACCCCAAAAGACCAGAAGTCACTCTGGTGGATGTAGATCTGGACAAACATGGCCTTAGGGATCATCCACTTCACAGGCAGTCCACTGTTGGTTGTCTTTTTATAGTAACTGATGTGGTGACATCTCTGGCAAGGCTGAAGTCTGAGATCTTCATCATGTTGTCCTTTGTCACCAGCACTTCCCTGGTGGCCAGGTCTTGGTGTATGCACTTCTTGGAGGCAAGGTACTCCATGCCTCTGGCTACCTGGTAGGCACAGGATACCAGGTCCTTGGAGGAGAGTTGCTCTGCTGCATTGTGGCTGATATTGTAACAGTCCTCCAGGTCAGGAGGCCTCTGGGCCTGCAGGTACTCCTGTATGTTGTCTTTGGAGGCATATTCTGTGAGAGTGTACGAAGGACCGTCCTGTGTGCAGGACCCAGCAGGTTGATGGTGTCCTTGTGCTGTCCAATCATCTTCATCATCTCCATTTCTGAGATTAGGTTTGACAGGTCTTTCTCTGTTGCATCTGACTTCAACATCTTCACAGACACTTTAGTCAAATGGTTGGATTTGTCTTTGTCCAGCTCAATGGCCTCCTCCAACACCACCTGCCCAAAGTAGGCCTGTCTTAGGGGTCTGCCTAAACTGCCTACACCCAGCCTGTCTCAAGGCAGTTATGAACTCTAGATTATCCTCAAAAACATTAAACCACAAGCTAAAAATTCTCTTCACTAGATCTCTGTCACAGGTCTAATTTTCTTATCTTTCATCATTTATCTTTTTCCTGATTCTTATTTTCAGTATAGTTTATTTTGCTTCCAAGTGTTTCCCCTGGTTTCTGTATGCTGTTTCAGAGGGAAGAATTATCCTGTTAAAATTATATCTTGAGCATTCATTACATCTCTCAGTTAAAATGGGTTCTTTTATGGTATTGATTCATTTGAGTTTTCTCAAAATGGGAAGAATTTTCAAAATGGTGTTTTCCTGAGTGTTCAAAGTATGTCTTAGCGTCATCTTTACTCATTTTGAATTCACTTTTCAAATTCTTGTCCCTCTTTTTATCTTTTTAAATTTAAATGTTTTATTTTTACTCTTCTTTTATTTGAGTATAGTGGATATTCAGTGTTACATTGGTTTCAGGTTTTCAATATCTCCATATATTATTCGATGATCACTACAAATATAGCCACCATCTGTCACCATATAACACTATTATAATATCATTGACTATATTCTGTACACTGTCCCATATCTCTTTTTAAAATCTCTGATTTTTATGTTTTCTGTTATTCCAATGTTCGACCATCATTTTACTTGGATACTTTAATAAAATATGCCTGATTACACACTCTTTGCTGAAAACCATAGCATTGGATTAATAGTAGTCTTCTTCTTCTTCTTCTTTTTAAATTAACATATAATGTATTATTAGCCCCAGGGGTACAGGTCTGTGAATCGCCAGGTTTACACACTTCACAGCACTCACCAAGCACATACCCTCCCCAATGTTCATAACCCCACCACCCTCTCCCTACCCTTCCCACCGCCCTGGCAACTCTCCGTTTGTTTTGTGAGATTAAGAGTCTCTTATGGTTTGTCTCCCACTCGATCCCATCTTGTTTCAATTACTCTTTTCCTGTACCCCAAACCCACCACATTGCACCTCCATTTCCTCATATCAGGGAAATCATATGATAGTCTCTTTCTCTGATTGACTTGTTTTGCTAAGCATAATACCCTCTAGTTCCATCCATGTCATCGCAAATGGCAAGATTTCATTTCTTTTGATGACTGCATAGTATTCCATCATATATATATATATATATATATATATATATATATATATATATATATAAAATTCATTTGTTGATGGACATCAAGGTTCTTTCCATAGTTTGGCTATTGTGGATATTGCTGCTATAAACATTTGGTGCACGTGCCCCTTTGGATCATATAGTAGTCTTCTTTACCTCTATCAGAACCCCAGGAAGCTTTATTTATTTATTTACTCACATAAACAGATGATCCAACACAACGTTTTTTGATGTTCAAATGTATTATAATGTCTTACCGCTTAACATTATGCTTACTGCTCTCTTTCACTGTCTTACTAAATCCACATCATCACTATGCCATTTAATCAGAAAGAACATTTGAACTCAGAATTCTCTCCATATCAGAGAATGAAGACTCCTCCCTTCTGGTTGTGCAGGTAAAATAAATGTTGATATTGTCTGTCCTGCACATACCCCATCCTGTTCACCAGAATATTTACCATCAAAATAGATACAAAATAAAAACCATACCTCACCACTTCTATTACCACGCAGTATGCTAAAAACACCATCATATGTTCCTGAATTATTGACTTGATTGATAACCCCACTTCCACACATACTGCACTCCTTTCTCCCTGCAAATTTATTTTGGTACAGCAACTTAACCTAAAAATCAAGTCAGATGATTTTATTCTGCTGTTGAAAGTCTTTTGGTATCTTCCCCTTTCATATTAAATAAAAACTGAAGGCGTTTCAATGTACTAGAGCGTCATACGTCAATACGTTCTTCCTCTCTCCACCACTATGAACTCCTGATTGGCCTCCTTGCTTTTCCTCAAAAGTAACAGACCAGCTGTTCACACAAAGTCTATATACTTACTTGCTCTGCCTAGAGCAATCTTTTCCTTTAATATTTGTATAACACCCTCCTTCACTTCCTGGGTCTTTGTGCAAATAACATCTCACAAATGAGATATAACCACCCAACACAAAATACAATTAACTTTCATCCCAGCATTCTCCAATGGCTTTTACCTTTCTTGTATTTCTTTGTAACACTTATCACCATCAACCATCAATGATTATTCTATTATTGGTTTATTTTCCTATTGGAGACAGAGAGAGAGAGAATTGGGAGGGGGCGCAGAGGAAGAAGAAAACACCCCACTGCCTAGAAAGCCTGCTGGGAAGTTACATCCCAGCACTCTGAGATCATGACCCAAGCCAAAGGCAGTCACTCAATGGGCTGAGCCACTAAGGTGCCCCTCTATTATTGGTTTATTTTACTATTATATTTCAAAAGAATGCAAGCTCTTTGTGGTCAGGTATTTTATAAGTTTTATTAATTGAAGTATTCTCAGAAAGGTAGCTGGCAGATTGTAAGGGCTCACTAAACTGTATTTTCTTGTTATTATTGGGCTCCTTTATGGGCTTTACCTCTTACGCTAGACGTTTATCCTTCAGATGTAAGCAATAAGAATAGAGCCCTGCTGCCTGTTCAAATGAGTAAAAAGCCTGTATTAAGTGGATATTTTAAAAGCTAAATGAATGGCTTAATAGTTGTATATAGGGGGAAAGGGAACATATTTTCCACGGTTTAGAAGTGGAGTTCTTTTATAGAGTTCTTGTACAAGCCTACACTATTGAACGATAATGGGCAGTTGTACATTGCAATTATACAAACACTTTGGTAATTTATATCCTTTTTTGGTAATTCATGACTGGACCATTTAATTCCTTAGGAGCATTATAGCATTTCAACTTTTCATGTTCAATAAACTTATTGGGGTTTCTCCCTTTTTTATTCAAATGGAGAAATAGTCATGATTTCATCTAAAGAAAGTGTTATTGATTGTGTTGTTTTCTAGGAATGAGTCGCACATGCTAGTTTAAAAGTTTTGTTAAATTCCCAAGTGTGTCACCGATAAAAGCCTTTTGTAGATTAGTAACTTGCTCAAAACAGAAAAGTTATGTAACACTCAATTGTTATACTATCTTTGTTTCCATCTTGCATTGTAATAACACCCATCTTAACTCTATTTAAGACAAGTCATCGCCAGATGGCTTTCTGGCATTGATTGCATGATATGAAATCTAGTATAACTAAAAGTTTTTGGTTTTAGTAGCCTATAAATCAATTTAGAAAAATATATGTATTTGAATATAAGGTAAAGTTTTAAATTATTTGGCAATAGTAAACTAAACTTTTTTTTGGTAAATTTTTATTTTCTAAAATTTCATTGAGCTCTTTTGCAATAAGAAACAAGTTACAAAAAATTAAGGTTTATTTACCCCAATTCAAAATTATTAGGAATATAATCATAGAGGTTGAAGTATTTAAAATATGGAACCCCAAATATTTTATTACGTAAATTCTTGAATGCTGAGCATTCACTGTTAAAATATACTACTACTATTGATAGACTGGTAGAAGCCTAAAATCAAATATTTATTAAATATTTATATCCATATCTTTTCATGGCTTGGTAATTCATTTCTCTAGCATTAAATAAGATTCCATTGTTTGCATGTACTACACTTTATTTGAACTTTCACCTATGAAAGGATATCTTGGTTGCTTCCAAGCTTTTGTCAGTAATGAATAAAACTACTATAGACATCTTTGTGGGTATAGGTTTCATCTTCTTTGGATAAATACCAAGAACTGCTACTGCTGAATCATCTGGCAAGAATATGTTTAGTTTTGTAAGAAACTGCCAAGTTGTTTTCCATTCTTTATTCTCAATAGACATGGAAGAACATTCCTGTTGCTCCACATCCTCACCAACATTTTGTGTTCTGTTGTCAGTGTTCTGGATTTTGGGTATGTACTGGTGTCTCTTTTTTGTTTTAATTTGCATTTTCCTGATGACATATGATGTGAAGCATCTTTTTATATGTTTATTTGCCATCTGTAATATTTTCTTTTGTGAGGTATCTGCTAAGGTCTTTGGCTCATTTGTAATCAGGTTTTTCCACGATTGTTGAGTTTTAAGGGGTCTTTGTGTCTTTTTGATTAACAGTCCTTTGCCAGATGTGTATTTTGCAAATTTTTTCTCACAGTCTGTGCTTTGCCTTTTCATTCTCTTGGCATTGTTTCACAGAGTAGACATTTTTAAATTCAGTGCTTGTGCTTTTGTAGCTAAAGTTATTTCCAAAACCAAGGTCATTTAAATTTTCTTCTATATTACCTTCTACATGTTTCATGTTTAGGTTTATAATTTAATCTGAGTTAATTTTTGTGAAGAGTGTATGATATCTGCCTGGATTTATTTTATTTCATTATTTATTTTATTTTTATTTTATATTTTTACATTTAGCTTCACCATTACTCCAGAACCATTTGTTTAAAAGATTCTATTTTGCTCTCTTGTATTGCTTTTGCTTTTATATTAAATATAAAATATAATTGATAATATATATTCTGTTCCTTTAATCTAGTCTTTCTGTGGTATTACAATATCTTGCTTCCAATTATCGTTATGGTATACTTTTTTTATTTTATTTTTTTTTTTATTTATTTTTTTTTATTTATTTATTTTTTTTTTTTTAAGATTTTATTTATTTATTTGACAGAGAGAGATCACAAGTAGACAAAGAGGCAGGCAGAGAGAGAGAGAGAGAGAGAGGAGGAAGCAGGCTCCCCGCTGAGCAGAGAGTCCGATGCGGGACTCGATCCCAGGACCCTGAGATCATGACCTGAGCCGAAGGCAGCGGCTTAACCCACTGAGCCACCCAGGCGCCCCTGGTATACTTTTTTTAAAGGTTTATTTATTTATTTGACAGAGAGAGAGATCACAAATAGGCAGAGAGTCAGACAGAGAGAGAAATGAGGAGAAGCAGGCTCCCTGCTGAGCAGAGAGCCCAATACGGGACTCGACCCCAGGCCCCTGGGATCATGACCTGAGCCAAAGGCAGAAGCTTAACCCACTGAGCCAACCAACCAGGCGCCCCATCGTTATGGTAAACTTTGAAGTCAGTCCTCAGGCTTTGTTCTCCTTCAACACTATGTTGACTATTGTGAGTCTTTGCCTCTCCATATAAACTTTAAAATAAGTTTGTTAATATTAAAAAAAAAAAAGAACTTGATGGAGTGCATTAATTGTATAGATAAACTCTGAAACCAGTGACCTCTTGAGCTTAGCAGGAGATAGACCATGGACATCAGTTTTCACAGTGGTGCCTCTGGCAGAACCTATTGCAAATCCCTAGGCAAAATGAGACCTCAAGGATCTGAGAGATGTCTAAGAAGTACTTGATACATCCCTTGGGTATGGTTTATTGAAGTGTCCACCTGTCTGAAAGCTGGGGAATCTAGATAAGGGAGGGAAAATTAGTTATGATAAAACATATCAACAAACATGAATAAATGTTGTAAAACTAATTGTCATGGCTCATATACAATATGCCCAACAGAGGGACCATCAAAAGGAAAGCATCAGTTATGTTTATTGTGAAATGTTTTATTCAAAATAAAGCAATGAGAGGGAAGACACAATGAGAAAATTACCATTTTTTAAATGGTAACCTTCTTACAAAGTGGAATAGGGTTTATATTCTAAGTAGTATATTGAAAAGTAAAACATTGGGGTGCCTGGGTGGCTCAGTGGTTTGGGCTGCTGCCTTCGTCTCGGGTCATGATCTCAGGGTCCTGGAATTGAGCCCTGCATCGGGCTCTCTGCTCCGCAGGAAGCCTGCTTCTCTCTCTCTCTCTCTCTGCCTGTCTCTCTGCCTACTTGTGATCTCTGTCTGTCAAATAAATAAATAAAATCTTTTTAAAAAAAAGAAAAGAAAGGTAAAACATTAAAAAATAAAATTTAAATTTAAAAAAATTATGTGATTTTTAAAAAAGGTTAAAAAGAGCAGAAACATTTTTCTTATAACTGGAAAATACATTGTATATATATCTATCAAAAATAACTTGTCGGGTTCCTGGGTGGCTTGTGGGTTAAGCCGCTGCCTTCAGCTTAGGTCATGATCTCAGGGTCCAGGGATGGGGCTCCACATTGGGCTCTCTGCTCAACGGGGAGCCTGCTACCTCCTCTCTCTCTTTGCCTGCCTCTCTGCCTACTTGTAATCTCTCTCTCTGTCAAATAAATAAATAAAATCTTTAAAAAAAAATAACTTGTCATGGGGGCACCTGGGTGGCTCAGTGGGTTAAAGCCTCTGCCTTCGGCTCAGGTCATGGTCCCAGAATCTTGGATCGAGTCCCACATCGGGCTCTCAGCTCAGCAGGGAGCCTGCTTCCCCCCTCTCACTCTGCCTGACCCTGCCTACTTGTGATCTCTGTCAAAGAAATAAATAAAATCTTTTATAAAAAAATTTTAAAAAATAACTTGTCATGTCTGGAATCAGGAGCATATGGAAAAAAATAATATCTGAGGACAATACTTCTGCCATGTTTTGTGCCTTGTTAATATTTTTAAACAGTCAGGCAACTTTTAGCTTTATTGAAATACCTACTAAGAGACTAGCAGTGCCTTTTGGAGCCCTATGACTATAAAAAGTAATTGCAAATATTCAAAATGTTTAGTATGGTGTCACTATTTAGGGCCACCACCAAGCATGTTTCAGAAGTAAGCATAACTGTTACACTTCTGTAAGGCAAAAGGGCATGTTTTCAGGAGTTCCATCTGCTGTACCAGGAAGTGAATCAAGTAATGAATTTTGTCTATAAAATAATTCACTTTTCAATTTAACATTCCTCATTCCACATTATAATAATAAAAACTAGGAGGAGACTAAAACAAACAAACAACTACAACTACAACAACCAGCTTTTCCTTCAGTGGAAAAGTAAATAGAACCTTATGAGTAGCCTGAAATTTATTTTTAAATATTTTTAAGATAAGCGTTTTTGTTAGAAAACCATATATTTTATATAGCTAAGAAATAACAGGCAAAGTTTTATTAACGTCTAAAAAGTCTAGTTACTTCTATTTATCTATTAACTCATCTCTTTATGAAGTAGAACATGATCACACCTATTGTATCTACCCAAGTTTGTATGCTTTGGTTATTTTATGTTTGCTATTTCCTTGCTTAATTTTTACAATATTTGATACATAATAGTATCTTTAAGTCCATCTACGGTTTCACAGAATTTGTTTGATCTTCATCAATATGTACAATACTTTTTGCACGTTGATTAAAAATTACGAGATATGGGGGCTCCTGGGTGGCTCAGTGGTTTAGGCCTCTGCCTTCGGCTCAGGTCATGATTTCAGGGTCCTGGGATGGAGCCCCACATCGGGCTCTCTGCTCAGCGGGGTGCCTGCTCCCCCACCCCTCTCTCTGCCTGCCTCTCTACCTACTTTTGATCTGTCAAATGGGTAAATAAGATCTTTCAAAAAAGATTTACTAGGTGTGAAATACACCGAGGCTATGGGAAGGAAAATGATTTCACCTGGTCTGATTAGGAAGTGGTTGAAGCCTGAATTAAAGTGCTACAAAAAGAGTCAAGACCTCGGAAATATATGGGTAAAAAATCCCTAGAAAAACAGCAATAATAACGGGCTGCTCAGTATTGATCCAGATCCTGCGGTAGGCAAAGAAGAGCTGGTTTTAGCCAGAGGATGATCTCCGTTTGTCTTCATGATCTGGCATTTCCTGCAAGCCAGGCATGGGGCTCTGCACTAGAGCTGCAAATGGTGGGAAGCCCTCACTGTCCCTTTTCTCTTCTCAGGGGGACAACGGGCATGTCCATGGTGCAGTGTGACAGGTTTTACCACAGGGAGATAAAAGACTGCCAAGGGTAGGTTGGAGCTGGGAAAAGGCACTTAGGAACAGATTTTGAGGGGAGGTGATAGACAAGGGCAAAGCGAAGAATGGGGATGAGTGTGTCACTTTCAAAGTGCCAGGAGGCAGCACAGTGCATTCGGGAATCTACAGCAAGTTCAGGAAAACGGGCAGCTGATCTGGCAGCATCACCTGGGGATGGAGGCTGAGCCCCGGGGTTAACACTGGGGGTGAGCTGGTTTGTATACTATGCCGAGAAGGTGAGGTACTACACTGTGGGGGCACAGGGAGCTACCGGAGGATTTCAAATATCAGAATCGTAACCATAATAGAGTATTTAATTGCAACCTAGCTTTCATCAAGGGTAAGATGCACTATAGTTTATGTTCGACTAAGAAAGAGAAATGCTGTCAGTTAAACTAGGATATGTCATCAACTGCAAGAGTTATTAGAATGGGGGGGGGGGAGGAGAAATCTTAGAACAAGTAAACTGTGGTACTAGAATAATTAAGAAAGGTCGAACACTTGGATCAACTAAAAAAGTGATTATTGCTTACCATGTGCCCCAAACTATATTAAGTCTTAGAACAAGAGACGATTTCATCTTGATGCCCCGAAGCTGTTAGACCCAAGGTACAGAGGGCAGTAGCCAACGACAAGCAGGCCCCAAGTGCCATGTGCAGACTCGAAGAGCAACTGCCTTTGAGAGAGGAAACGGTTGAGAGTGGGCTTTCTGAGGAAGAGAATTACTAGCTGGGAAAGTAGGAAAATTGACACAGAATCAGAATTGATGCCCCTTCGTGACAGAGTTGGTGAAACTTCCCTTCTAAGACATCTTGAGGCTCCTCAGAAATGTATTCTTCATTTTGGACGGAACATTCAGGATAAATATGATCTGTTCGAGTTCCTGGTTCTCTCATCAGGTCTGTTTCTTAGGATTCACTGGCACAAGATAAGGGTTTTGATAGTCCAGGGTAAATCCTGACAAAAGCAAAGCACGGTATCTATGAAAAACTAACCACTCAGAAGAGAACAACAGATAAAAGGCCAGGCCGACCTGTCCCTGCAGGATAGGTAAGGTTGGTCTGGCAACAGGGGTAGAGGGGAAGTGCCCATCCTCTGCTAGAAGATCTAGAGAAGACCCCTTCCGGAGAGACCACCAGGAGAGGAGAGCAGGAGGTGCTGATGATGAAGAATATTTTAATCAGCAGATAAGGTCAAAATGACAAAGTTCCAGGATCAGAGTAAACATATGGGATTAAAAAATAAAAATTAAAAAAAAATTTTTTTTGAAAGGACTTTTTTTTTAAAGGACTTTAAACAAAAGTCCTTTTTAAGAGACAGTTGGCTGTTTAAACCAAAAGTACAACTCACTGAGAGAATCGCCGCATTATTTATTGGGGTAGAAAGGACCTGGAATGCAGAAAGACCCATTCTGCAGAAGAAAAAATAGAATCACTAACAGGCCTCATGGCTTGCACAGCCAGTGGCTAGAATCCCTGCCTCATGAGACCCTGTGCTAGAAGGCCGCTAGAACCATCTCAACTATGTTCATTTTCCTTGGAAGCCAACAAGTGTTTGCCAGGTTAAGAGCACGGTAACAATCAGTCACGTTATGTTATAATGATTGTCGGTATCTTTAAAAGCCTTGTCTAGTTCCTTTTTGAGTAACCCTCACCCACACTTAGAGAAATTTACCTGTGGTTCACCTCTTTGAAATACCTCATTGTTGTTTCACATTTACAATACCCAAAAAAAAAAAAAAAATCTTTTAATTAACAAAGTGTTCAGAAGGGGGCGCCACTGTAAACAATGAGAGTTTTCGCTGCCCTGACAGTTTTGTTGCAGAAACAGCAGAAAGCACTCAGGTCAGACACAGCCAAGGGCTGGAGGGATTTTTAAAATTACAAAAACCGAACCAAATCAAACCAAAACAAAAATCAAAACCAATGTCCATGATTTCAAGTTTGCTACTAAAGGTATGACATTCTCCTAAGACATGCGAGTGACTTGATCAATATATTTATATATTTATATTTGAAGAAGAAGGAACTATTTGATGCAGCAAATCCACGTTGATTAAAAATTACCAGCATGGGGGCTCCTGGGTGGCTCAGTGGTTTAGTCCTCTGCCTTCGGCTCAGGTCATGATTTCAGGGTCCTAGGATGGAGCCCCACATCGGGCTCTCTGCTCAGTGGGGAGCCTGCTCCCCCACCCCTCTCTCTGCCTGCCTCTCTACCTACATTTGATCTGTCAAATGGGTAAATAAGATCTTTCAAAAAAGATTTACTAGGTGTGAAATACACCGAGGCTATGGGAAGGAAAATGATTTCACCTGATCTGACTAAGAAGTGGTTGAAGCCTGAATTAAAGTGCTACAAAAAGAGTCAAGACCTGGGAAATATATGGGTAAAAAATCCCTAGAAAAACAGCAATAATAACGGGCTGCTCTGTATTGATCCAGATCCTGCGGTAGGCAAAGAAGAGCTGGTTTTAGCCAGAGGATGATCTCCGTTTGTCTTCATGATCTGGCATTTCCTGCAAGCCAGGCATGGGGCTCTGCACTAGAGCTGCAAATGCTGGGAAGCCCTCACTGTCCCTTTTCTCTTCTCAGGGGGACAACGGGCATGTCCATGGTGCAGTGTGACAGGTTTTACCACAGGGAGATAAAAGACTGCCAAGGGTAGGTTGGAGCTGGGAAAAGGCACTTAGGAACAGATTTTGAGGGGAGGTGATAGACAAGGGCAAAGCGAAGAATGGGGATGAGTGTGTCACTTTCAAAGTGCCAGGAGGCAGCACAGTGCATTCGGGAATCTACAGCAAGTTCAGGACAACGGGCAGCTGATCTGGCAGCATCACCTGGGGATGGAGGCTGAGCCCCGGGGTTAACACTGGGGGTGAGCTGGTTTGTATACTATGCCGAGAAGGTGAGGTACTACACTGTGGGGGCACAGGGAGCTACCGGAGGATTTCAAATATCAGAATCGTCACCATCATAGAGTATTTAATTGCAACCTAGCTTTCATCAAGGGTAAGATGCACTATAGTTTATGTTCGACTAAGAAAGAGAAATGCTGTCAGTTAAACTAGGATATGTCATCAACTGCAAGAGTTATTAGAATGGGGGGGGGGAGGAGAAATCTTAGAACAAGTAAACTGTGGTACTAGAATAATTAAGAAAGGTCGAACACTTGGATCAACTAAAAAAGTGATTATTGCTTACCATGTGCCCCAAACTATATTAAGTCTTAGAACAAGAGACGATTTCATCTTGATGCCCCGAAGCTGTTAGACCCAAGGTACAGAGGGCAGTAGCCAACGACAAGCAGGCCCCAAGTGCCATGTGCAGACTCGAAGAGCAACTGCCTTTGAGAGAGGAAACGGTTGAGAGTGGGCTTTCTGAGGAAGAGAATTACTAGCTGGGAAAGTAGGAACATTGACACAGAATCAGAATTGATGCCCCTACGTGACAGAGTTGGTGAAACTTCCCTTCTAAGACATCTTGAGGCTCCTCAGAAATGTATTCTTCATTTTGGACGGAACATTCAGGATAAATATGATCTGTTCGAGTTCCTGGTTCTCTCATCAGGTCTGTTTCTTAGGATTCACTGGCACAAGATAAGGGTTTTGATAGTCCAGGGTAAATCCTGACAAAAGCAAAGCACGGTATCTATGAAAAACTAACCACTCAGAAGAGAACAACAGATAAAAGGCCAGGCCGACCTGTCCCTGCAGGATAGGTAAGGTTGGTCTGGCAACAGGGGTAGAGGGGAAGTGCCCATCCTCTGCTAGAAGATCTAGAGAAGACCCCTTCCTGAGAGACCACCAGGAGAGGAGAGCAGTAGGTGCTGATGATGAACAATATTTTAATCAGCAGAGAAGGTCAAAATGACAAAGTTCCAGGATCAGAGTAAACATATGGGATTAAAAAATAAAAATTAAAAAAAAATTTTTTTTGAAAGGACTTTTTTTTTAAAGGACTTTAAACAAAAGTCCTTTTTAAGAGACAGTTGGCTGTTTAAACCAAAAGTACAACTCACTGAGAGAATCGCCGCATTATTTATTGGGGTAGAAAGGACCTGGAATGCAGAAAGACCCATTCTGCAGAAGAAAAAATAGAATCACTAACAGGCCTCATGCCTTGCACAGCCAGGGGCTAGAATCCCTGCCTCATGAGACCCTGTGCTAGAAGGCCGCTAGAACCATCTCAACTATGTTCGTTTTCCTTGGAAGCCAACAAGTGTTTGCCAGGTTAAGAGCACGGTAACAATCAGTCACGTTATGTTATAATGATTGTCGGTATCATTAAAAGCCTTGTCTAGTTCCTTTTTGAGTAACCCTCACCCACACTTAGAGAAATTTACCTGTGGTTCACCTCTTTGAAATACCTCATTGTTGTTTCACATTTACAATACCCAAAAAAAAAAAAAAAAAAACTTTTAATTAACAAAGTGTTCAGAAGGGGCGCCACTGTAAACAATGAGAGTTTTCGCTGCCCTGACAGTTTTGTTGCAGAAACAGCAGAAAGCACTCAGGTCAGACACAGCCAAGGGATGGAGGGATTTTTAAAATTACAAAAACCGAACCAAATCAAACCAAAACAAAAATCAAAACCAATGTCCAAGATTTCAAGTTTGCTACTAAAGGTATGACATTCTCCTAAGACATGCGAGTGACTTGATCAATATATTTATATATTTATATTTGAAGAAGAAGGAACTATTTGATGCAGCAAATCCACGTTGATTAAAAATTACCAGCATGGGGGCTCCTGGGTGGCTCAGTGGTTTAGTCCTCTGCCTTCGGCTCAGGTCATGATTTCAGGGTCCTAGGATGGAGCCCCACATCGGGCTCTCTGCTCAGCGGGGAGCCTGCTCCCCCACCCCTCTCTCTGCCTGCCTCTCTACCTACATTTGATCTGTCAAATGGGTAAATAAGATCTTTCAAAAAAGATTTACTAGGTGTGAAATACACCGAGGCTATGGGAAGGAAAATGATTTCACCTGATCTGACTAAGAAGTGGTTGAAGCCTGAATTAAAGTGCTACAAAAAGAGTCAAGACCTGGGAAATATATGGGTAAAAAATCCCTAGAAAAACAGCAATAATAACGGGCTGCTCTGTATTGATCCAGATCCTGCGGTAGGCAAAGAAGAGCTGGTTTTAGCCAGAGGATGATCTCCGTTTGTCTTCATGATCTGGCATTTCCTGCAAGCCAGGCATGGGGCTCTGCACTAGAGCTGCAAATGGTGGGAAGCCCTCACTGTCCCTTTTCTCTTCTCAGGGGGACAACGGGCATGTCCATGGTGCAGTGTGACAGGTTTTACCACAGGGAGATAAAAGACTGCCAAGGGTAGGTTGGAGCTGGGAAAAGGCACTTAGGAACAGATTTTGAGGGGAGGTGATAGACAAGGGCAAAGCGAAGAATGGGGATGAGTGTGTCACTTTCAAAGTGCCAGGAGGCAGCACAGTGCATTCGGGAATCTACAGCAAGTTCAGGACAACGGGCAGCTGATCTGGCAGCATCACCTGGGGATGGAGGCTGAGCCCTGGGGTTAACACTGGGGGTGAGCTGGTTTGTATACTATGCCGAGAAGGTGAGGTACTACACTGTGGGGGCACAGGGAGCTACCGGAAAATTTCAAATATCAGAATCGTAACCATAATAGAGTATTTAATTGCAACCTAGCTTTCCTCAAGGGTAAGATGCACTATAGTTTATGTTCGACTAAGAAAGAGAAATGCTGTCAGTTAAACTAGGATATGTCATCAACTACAAGAGTTATTAGAATGGGGGGGGGGAGGAGAAATCTTAGAACAAGTAAACTGTGGTACTAGAATAATTAAGAAAGGTCGAACACTTGGATCAACTAAAAAAGTGATTATTGCTTACCATGTGCCCCAAACTATATTAAGTCTTAGAACAAGAGACGATTTCATCTTGATGCCCCGAAGCTGTTAGACCCAAGGTACAGAGGGCAGTAGCCAACGACAAGCAGGCCCCAAGTGCCATGTGCAGACTCGAAGAGCAACTGCCTTTGAGAGAGGAAACGGTTGAGAGTGGGCTTTCTGAGGAAGAGAATTACTAGCTGGGAAAGTAGGAACATTGACACAGAATCAGAATTGATGCCCCTACGTGACAGAGTTGGTGAAACTTCCCTTCTAAGACATCTTGAGGCTCCTCAGAAATGTATTCTTCATTTTGGACGGAACATTCAGGATAAATATGATCTGTTCGAGTTCCTGGTTCTCTCATCAGGTCTGTTTCTTAGGATTCACTGGCACAAGATAAGGGTTTTGATAGTCCAGGGTAAATCCTGACAAAAGCAAAGCACGGTATCTATGAAAAACTAACCACTCAGAAGAGAACAACAGATAAAAGGCCAGGCCGACCTGTCCCTGCAGGATAGGTAAGGTTGGTCTGGCAACAGGGGTAGAGGGGAAGTGCCCATCCTCTGCTAGAAGATCTAGAGAAGACCCCTTCCTGAGAGACCACCAGGAGAGGAGAGCAGTAGGTGCTGATGATGAACAATATTTTAATCAGCAGAGAAGGTCAAAATGACAAAGTTCCAGGATCAGAGTAAACATATGGGATTAAAAAATAAAAATTAAAAAAAAATTTTTTTTGAAAGGACTTTTTTTTTAAAGGACTTTAAACAAAAGTCCTTTTTAAGAGACAGTTGGCTGTTTAAACCAAAAGTACAACTCACTGAGAGAATCGCCGCATTATTTATTGGGGTAGAAAGGACCTGGAATGCAGAAAGACCCATTCTGCAGAAGAAAAAATAGAATCACTAACAGGCCTCATGCCTTGCACAGCCAGGGGCTAGAATCCCTGCCTCATGAGACCCTGTGCTAGAAGGCCGCTAGAACCATCTCAACTATGTTCGTTTTCCTTGGAAGCCAACAAGTGTTTGCCAGGTTAAGAGCACGGTAACAATCAGTCACGTTATGTTATAATGATTGTCGGTATCATTAAAAGCCTTGTCTAGTTCCTTTTTGAGTAACCCTCACCCACACTTAGAGAAATTTACCTGTGGTTCACCTCTTTGAAATACCTCATTGTTGTTTCACATTTACAATACCCAAAAAAAAAAAAAAAAAAACTTTTAATTAACAAAGTGTTCAGAAGGGGCGCCACTGTAAACAATGAGAGTTTTCGCTGCCCTGACAGTTTTGTTGCAGAAACAGCAGAAAGCACTCAGGTCAGACACAGCCAAGGGATGGAGGGATTTTTAAAATTACAAAAACCGAACCAAATCAAACCAAAACAAAAATCAAAACCAATGTCCAAGATTTCAAGTTTGCTACTAAAGGTATGACATTCTCCTAAGACATGCGAGTGACTTGATCAATATATTTATATATTTATATTTGAAGAAGAAGGAACTATTTGATGCAGCAAATCCACGTTGATTAAAAATTACCAGCATGGGGGCTCCTGGGTGGCTCAGTGGTTTAGTCCTCTGCCTTCGGCTCAGGTCATGATTTCAGGGTCCTAGGATGGAGCCCCACATCGGGCTCTCTGCTCAGCGGGGAGCCTGCTCCCCCACCCCTCTCTCTGCCTGCCTCTCTACCTACATTTGATCTGTCAAATGGGTAAATAAGATCTTTCAAAAAAGATTTACTAGGTGTGAAATACACCGAGGCTATGGGAAGGAAAATGATTTCACCTGATCTGACTAAGAAGTGGTTGAAGCCTGAATTAAAGTGCTACAAAAAGAGTCAAGACCTGGGAAATATATGGGTAAAAAATCCCTAGAAAAACAGCAATAATAACGGGCTGCTCTGTATTGATCCAGATCCTGCGGTAGGCAAAGAAGAGCTGGTTTTAGCCAGAGGATGATCTCCGTTTGTCTTCATGATCTGGCATTTCCTGCAAGCCAGGCATGGGGCTCTGCACTAGAGCTGCAAATGGTGGGAAGCCCTCACTGTCCCTTTTCTCTTCTCAGGGGGACAACGGGCATGTCCATGGTGCAGTGTGACAGGTTTTACCACAGGGAGATAAAAGACTGCCAAGGGTAGGTTGGAGCTGGGAAAAGGCACTTAGGAACAGATTTTGAGGGGAGGTGATAGACAAGGGCAAAGCGAAGAATGGGGATGAGTGTGTCACTTTCAAAGTGCCAGGAGGCAGCACAGTGCATTCGGGAATCTACAGCAAGTTCAGGACAACGGGCAGCTGATCTGGCAGCATCACCTGGGGATGGAGGCTGAGCCCTGGGGTTAACACTGGGGGTGAGCTGGTTTGTATACTATGCCGAGAAGGTGAGGTACTACACTGTGGGGGCACAGGGAGCTACCGGAAAATTTCAAATATCAGAATCGTAACCATAATAGAGTATTTAATTGCAACCTAGCTTTCCTCAAGGGTAAGATGCACTATAGTTTATGTTCGACTAAGAAAGAGAAATGCTGTCAGTTAAACTAGGATATGTCATCAACTACAAGAGTTATTAGAATGGGGGGGGGGGAGGAGAAATCTTAGAACAAGTAAACTGTGGTACTAGAATAATTAAGAAAGGTCGAACACTTGGATCAACTAAAAAAGTGATTATTGCTTACCATGTGCCCCAAACTATATTAAGTCTTAGAACAAGAGACGATTTCATCTTGATGCCCCGAAGCTGTTAGACCCAAGGTACAGAGGGCAGTAGCCAACGACAAGCAGGCCCCAAGTGCCATGTGCAGACTCGAAGAGCAACTGCCTTTGAGAGAGGAAACGGTTGAGAGTGGGCTTTCTGAGGAAGAGAATTACTAGCTGGGAAAGTAGGAACATTGACACAGAATCAGAATTGATGCCCCTACGTGACAGAGTTGGTGAAACTTCCCTTCTCAGACATCTTGAGGCTCCTCAGAAATGTATTCTTCATTTTGGACGGAACATTCAGGATAAATATGATCTGTTCGAGTTCCTGGTTCTCTCATCAGGTCTGTTTCTTAGGATTCACTGGCACAAGATAAGGGTTTTGATAGTCCAGGGTAAATCCTGACAAAAGCAAAGCACGGTATCTATGAAAAACTAACCACTCAGAAGAGAACAACAGATAAAAGGCCAGGCCGACCTGTCCCTGCAGGAT
Organism: Mustela nivalis; assembly: GCF_964662115.1. Lineage (NCBI taxonomy): Eukaryota > Metazoa > Chordata > Mammalia > Carnivora > Mustelidae > Mustela > Mustela nivalis. Next base: position 202,296 of record NW_028135663.1, read on the forward strand.
AGGTAAGGTTGGTCTGGCAACAGGGGTAGAGGGGAAGTGCCCATCCTCTGCTAGAAGATCTAGAGAAGACCCCTTCCTGAGAGACCACCAGGAGAGGAGAGCAGTAGGTGCTGATGATGAACAATATTTTAATCAGCAGAGAAGGTCAAAATGACAAAGTTCCAGGATCAGAGTAAACATATGGGATTAAAAAATAAAAATTAAAAAAAAATTTTTTTTGAAAGGACTTTTTTTTTAAAGGACTTTAAACAAAAGTCCTTTTTAAGAGACAGTTGGCTGTTTAAACCAAAAGTACAACTCACTGAGAGAATCGCCGCATTATTTATTGGGGTAGAAAGGACCTGGAATGCAGAAAGACCCATTCTGCAGAAGAAAAAATAGAATCACTAACAGGCCTCATGCCTTGCACAGCCAGGGGCTAGAATCCCTGCCTCATGAGACCCTGTGCTAGAAGGCCGCTAGAACCATCTCAACTATGTTCGTTTTCCTTGGAAGCCAACAAGTGTTTGCCAGGTTAAGAGCACGGTAACAATCAGTCACGTTATGTTATAATGATTGTCGGTATCATTAAAAGCCTTGTCTAGTTCCTTTTTGAGTAACCCTCACCCACACTTAGAGAAATTTACCTGTGGTTCACCTCTTTGAAATACCTCATTGTTGTTTCACATTTACAATACCCAAAAAAAAAAAAAAAAAACTTTTAATTAACAAAGTGTTCAGAAGGGGCGCCACTGTAAACAATGAGAGTTTTCGCTGCCCTGACAGTTTTGTTGCAGAAACAGCAGAAAGCACTCAGGTCAGACACAGCCAAGGGATGGAGGGATTTTTAAAATTACAAAAACCGAACCAAATCAAACCAAAACAAAAATCAAAACCAATGTCCAAGATTTCAAGTTTGCTACTAAAGGTATGACATTCTCCTAAGACATGCGAGTGACTTGATCAATATATTTATATATTTATATTTGAAGAAGAAGGAACTATTTGATGCAGCAAATCCACGTTGATTAAAAATTACCAGCATGGGGGCTCCTGGGTGGCTCAGTGGTTTAGTCCTCTGCCTTCGGCTCAGGTCATGATTTCAGGGTCCTAGGATGGAGCCCCACATCGGGCTCTCTGCTCAGCGGGGAGCCTGCTCCCCCACCCCTCTCTCTGCCTGCCTCTCTACCTACATTTGATCTGTCAAATGGGTAAATAAGATCTTTCAAAAAAGATTTACTAGGTGTGAAATACACCGAGGCTATGGGAAGGAAAATGATTTCACCTGATCTGACTAAGAAGTGGTTGAAGCCTGAATTAAAGTGCTACAAAAAGAGTCAAGACCTGGGAAATATATGGGTAAAAAATCCCTAGAAAAACAGCAATAATAACGGGCTGCTCTGTATTGATCCAGATCCTGCGGTAGGCAAAGAAGAGCTGGTTTTAGCCAGAGGATGATCTCCGTTTGTCTTCATGATCTGGCATTTCCTGCAAGCCAGGCATGGGGCTCTGCACTAGAGCTGCAAATGGTGGGAAGCCCTCACTGTCCCTTTTCTCTTCTCAGGGGGACAACGGGCATGTCCATGGTGCAGTGTGACAGGTTTTACCACAGGGAGATAAAAGACTGCCAAGGGTAGGTTGGAGCTGGGAAAAGGCACTTAGGAACAGATTTTGAGGGGAGGTGATAGACAAGGGCAAAGCGAAGAATGGGGATGAGTGTGTCACTTTCAAAGTGCCAGGAGGCAGCACAGTGCATTCGGGAATCTACAGCAAGTTCAGGACAACGGGCAGCTGATCTGGCAGCATCACCTGGGGATGGAGGCTGAGCCCTGGGGTTAACACTGGGGGTGAGCTGGTTTGTATACTATGCCGAGAAGGTGAGGTACTACACTGTGGGGGCACAGGGAGCTACCGGAAAATTTCAAATATCAGAATCGTAACCATAATAGAGTATTTAATTGCAACCTAGCTTTCCTCAAGGGTAAGATGCACTATAGTTTATGTTCGACTAAGAAAGAGAAATGCTGTCAGTTAAACTAGGATATGTCATCAACTACAAGAGTTATTAGAATGGGGGGGGGGGGGAGGAGAAATCTTAGAACAAGTAAACTGTGGTACTAGAATAATTAAGAAAGGTCGAACACTTGGATCAACTAAAAAAGTGATTATTGCTTACCATGTGCCCCAAACTATATTAAGTCTTAGAACAAGAGACGATTTCATCTTGATGCCCCGAAGCTGTTAGACCCAAGGTACAGAGGGCAGTAGCCAACGACAAGCAGGCCCCAAGTGCCATGTGCAGACTCGAAGAGCAACTGCCTTTGAGAGAGGAAACGGTTGAGAGTGGGCTTTCTGAGGAAGAGAATTACTAGCTGGGAAAGTAGGAACATTGACACAGAATCAGAATTGATGCCCCTACGTGACAGAGTTGGTGAAACTTCCCTTCTAAGACATCTTGAGGCTCCTCAGAAATGTATTCTTCATTTTGGACGGAACATTCAGGATAAATATGATCTGTTCGAGTTCCTGGTTCTCTCATCAGGTCTGTTTCTTAGGATTCACTGGCACAAGATAAGGGTTTTGATAGTCCAGGGTAAATCCTGACAAAAGCAAAGCACGGTATCTATGAAAAACTAACCACTCAGAAGAGAACAACAGATAAAAGGCCAGGCCGACCTGTCCCTGCAGGATAGGTAAGGTTGGTCTGGCAACAGGGGTAGAGGGGAAGTGCCCATCCTCTGCTAGAAGATCTAGAGAAGACCCCTTCCTGAGAGACCACCAGGAGAGGAGAGCAGTAGGTGCTGATGATGAACAATATTTTAATCAGCAGAGAAGGTCAAAATGACAAAGTTCCAGGATCAGAGTAAACATATGGGATTAAAAAATAAAAATTAAAAAAAAATTTTTTTTGAAAGGACTTTTTTTTTAAAGGACTTTAAACAAAAGTCCTTTTTAAGAGACAGTTGGCTGTTTAAACCAAAAGTACAACTCACTGAGAGAATCGCCGCATTATTTATTGGGGTAGAAAGGACCTGGAATGCAGAAAGACCCATTCTGCAGAAGAAAAAATAGAATCACTAACAGGCCTCATGCCTTGCACAGCCAGGGGCTAGAATCCCTGCCTCATGAGACCCTGTGCTAGAAGGCCGCTAGAACCATCTCAACTATGTTCGTTTTCCTTGGAAGCCAACAAGTGTTTGCCAGGTTAAGAGCACGGTAACAATCAGTCACGTTATGTTATAATGATTGTCGGTATCATTAAAAGCCTTGTCTAGTTCCTTTTTGAGTAACCCTCACCCACACTTAGAGAAATTTACCTGTGGTTCACCTCTTTGAAATACCTCATTGTTGTTTCACATTTACAATACCCAAAAAAAAAAAAAAAAAAACTTTTAATTAACAAAGTGTTCAGAAGGGGCGCCACTGTAAACAATGAGAGTTTTCGCTGCCCTGACAGTTTTGTTGCAGAAACAGCAGAAAGCACTCAGGTCAGACACAGCCAAGGGATGGAGGGATTTTTAAAATTACAAAAACCGAACCAAATCAAACCAAAACAAAAATCAAAACCAATGTCCAAGATTTCAAGTTTGCTACTAAAGGTATGACATTCTCCTAAGACATGCGAGTGACTTGATCAATATATTTATATATTTATATTTGAAGAAGAAGGAACTATTTGATGCAGCAAATCCACGTTGATTAAAAATTACCAGCATGGGGGCTCCTGGGTGGCTCAGTGGTTTAGTCCTCTGCCTTCGGCTCAGGTCATGATTTCAGGGTCCTAGGATGGAGCCCCACATCGGGCTCTCTGCTCAGCGGGGAGCCTGCTCCCCCACCCCTCTCTCTGCCTGCCTCTCTACCTACATTTGATCTGTCAAATGGGTAAATAAGATCTTTCAAAAAAGATTTACTAGGTGTGAAATACACCGAGGCTATGGGAAGGAAAATGATTTCACCTGATCTGACTAAGAAGTGGTTGAAGCCTGAATTAAAGTGCTACAAAAAGAGTCAAGACCTGGGAAATATATGGGTAAAAAATCCCTAGAAAAACAGCAATAATAACGGGCTGCTCTGTATTGATCCAGATCCTGCGGTAGGCAAAGAAGAGCTGGTTTTAGCCAGAGGATGATCTCCGTTTGTCTTCATGATCTGGCATTTCCTGCAAGCCAGGCATGGGGCTCTGCACTAGAGCTGCAAATGGTGGGAAGCCCTCACTGTCCCTTTTCTCTTCTCAGGGGGACAACGGGCATGTCCATGGTGCAGTGTGACAGGTTTTACCACAGGGAGATAAAAGACTGCCAAGGGTAGGTTGGAGCTGGGAAAAGGCACTTAGGAACAGATTTTGAGGGGAGGTGATAGACAAGGGCAAAGCGAAGAATGGGGATGAGTGTGTCACTTTCAAAGTGCCAGGAGGCAGCACAGTGCATTCGGGAATCTACAGCAAGTTCAGGACAACGGGCAGCTGATCTGGCAGCATCACCTGGGGATGGAGGCTGAGCCCTGGGGTTAACACTGGGGGTGAGCTGGTTTGTATACTATGCCGAGAAGGTGAGGTACTACACTGTGGGGGCACAGGGAGCTACCGGAAAATTTCAAATATCAGAATCGTAACCATAATAGAGTATTTAATTGCAACCTAGCTTTCCTCAAGGGTAAGATGCACTATAGTTTATGTTCGACTAAGAAAGAGAAATGCTGTCAGTTAAACTAGGATATGTCATCAACTACAAGAGTTATTAGAATGGGGGGGGGGGGAGGAGAAATCTTAGAACAAGTAAACTGTGGTACTAGAATAATTAAGAAAGGTCGAACACTTGGATCAACTAAAAAAGTGATTATTGCTTACCATGTGCCCCAAACTATATTAAGTCTTAGAACAAGAGACGATTTCATCTTGATGCCCCGAAGCTGTTAGACCCAAGGTACAGAGGGCAGTAGCCAACGACAAGCAGGCCCCAAGTGCCATGTGCAGACTCGAAGAGCAACTGCCTTTGAGAGAGGAAACGGTTGAGAGTGGGCTTTCTGAGGAAGAGAATTACTAGCTGGGAAAGTAGGAACATTGACACAGAATCAGAATTGATGCCCCTACGTGACAGAGTTGGTGAAACTTCCCTTCTCAGACATCTTGAGGCTCCTCAGAAATGTATTCTTCATTTTGGACGGAACATTCAGGATAAATATGATCTGTTCGAGTTCCTGGTTCTCTCATCAGGTCTGTTTCTTAGGATTCACTGGCACAAGATAAGGGTTTTGATAGTCCAGGGTAAATCCTGACAAAAGCAAAGCACGGTATCTATGAAAAACTAACCACTCAGAAGAGAACAACAGATAAAAGGCCAGGCCGACCTGTCCCTGCAGGATAGGTAAGGTTGGTCTGGCAACAGGGGTAGAGGGGAAGTGCCCATCCTCTGCTAGAAGATCTAGAGAAGACCCCTTCCTGAGAGACCACCAGGAGAGGAGAGCAGTAGGTGCTGATGATGAACAATATTTTAATCAGCAGAGAAGGTCAAAATGACAAAGTTCCAGGATCAGAGTAAACATATGGGATTAAAAAATAAAAATTAAAAAAAAATTTTTTTTGAAAGGACTTTTTTTTTAAAGGACTTTAAACAAAAGTCCTTTTTAAGAGACAGTTGGCTGTTTAAACCAAAAGTACAACTCACTGAGAGAATCGCCGCATTATTTATTGGGGTAGAAAGGACCTGGAATGCAGAAAGACCCATTCTGCAGAAGAAAAAATAGAATCACTAACAGGCCTCATGCCTTGCACAGCCAGGGGCTAGAATCCCTGCCTCATGAGACCCTGTGCTAGAAGGCCGCTAGAACCATCTCAACTATGTTCGTTTTCCTTGGAAGCCAACAAGTGTTTGCCAGGTTAAGAGCACGGTAACAATCAGTCACGTTATGTTATAATGATTGTCGGTATCATTAAAAGCCTTGTCTAGTTCCTTTTTGAGTAACCCTCACCCACACTTAGAGAAATTTACCTGTGGTTCACCTCTTTGAAATACCTCATTGTTGTTTCACATTTACAATACCCAAAAAAAAAAAAAAAAAACTTTTAATTAACAAAGTGTTCAGAAGGGGCGCCACTGTAAACAATGAGAGTTTTCGCTGCCCTGACAGTTTTGTTGCAGAAACAGCAGAAAGCACTCAGGTCAGACACAGCCAAGGGATGGAGGGATTTTTAAAATTACAAAAACCGAACCAAATCAAACCAAAACAAAAATCAAAACCAATGTCCAAGATTTCAAGTTTGCTACTAAAGGTATGACATTCTCCTAAGACATGCGAGTGACTTGATCAATATATTTATATATTTATATTTGAAGAAGAAGGAACTATTTGATGCAGCAAATCCACGTTGATTAAAAATTACCAGCATGGGGGCTCCTGGGTGGCTCAGTGGTTTAGTCCTCTGCCTTCGGCTCAGGTCATGATTTCAGGGTCCTAGGATGGAGCCCCACATCGGGCTCTCTGCTCAGCGGGGAGCCTGCTCCCCCACCCCTCTCTCTGCCTGCCTCTCTACCTACATTTGATCTGTCAAATGGGTAAATAAGATCTTTCAAAAAAGATTTACTAGGTGTGAAATACACCGAGGCTATGGGAAGGAAAATGATTTCACCTGATCTGACTAAGAAGTGGTTGAAGCCTGAATTAAAGTGCTACAAAAAGAGTCAAGACCTGGGAAATATATGGGTAAAAAATCCCTAGAAAAACAGCAATAATAACGGGCTGCTCTGTATTGATCCAGATCCTGCGGTAGGCAAAGAAGAGCTGGTTTTAGCCAGAGGATGATCTCCGTTTGTCTTCATGATCTGGCATTTCCTGCAAGCCAGGCATGGGGCTCTGCACTAGAGCTGCAAATGGTGGGAAGCCCTCACTGTCCCTTTTCTCTTCTCAGGGGGACAACGGGCATGTCCATGGTGCAGTGTGACAGGTTTTACCACAGGGAGATAAAAGACTGCCAAGGGTAGGTTGGAGCTGGGAAAAGGCACTTAGGAACAGATTTTGAGGGGAGGTGATAGACAAGGGCAAAGCGAAGAATGGGGATGAGTGTGTCACTTTCAAAGTGCCAGGAGGCAGCACAGTGCATTCGGGAATCTACAGCAAGTTCAGGACAACGGGCAGCTGATCTGGCAGCATCACCTGGGGATGGAGGCTGAGCCCTGGGGTTAACACTGGGGGTGAGCTGGTTTGTATACTATGCCGAGAAGGTGAGGTACTACACTGTGGGGGCACAGGGAGCTACCGGAAAATTTCAAATATCAGAATCGTAACCATAATAGAGTATTTAATTGCAACCTAGCTTTCCTCAAGGGTAAGATGCACTATAGTTTATGTTCGACTAAGAAAGAGAAATGCTGTCAGTTAAACTAGGATATGTCATCAACTACAAGAGTTATTAGAATGGGGGGGGGAGGAGAAATCTTAGAACAAGTAAACTGTGGTACTAGAATAATTAAGAAAGGTCGAACACTTGGATCAACTAAAAAAGTGATTATTGCTTACCATGTGCCCCAAACTATATTAAGTCTTAGAACAAGAGACGATTTCATCTTGATGCCCCGAAGCTGTTAGACCCAAGGTACAGAGGGCAGTAGCCAACGACAAGCAGGCCCCAAGTGCCATGTGCAGACTCGAAGAGCAACTGCCTTTGAGAGAGGAAACGGTTGAGAGTGGGCTTTCTGAGGAAGAGAATTACTAGCTGGGAAAGTAGGAACATTGACACAGAATCAGAATTGATGCCCCTACGTGACAGAGTTGGTGAAACTTCCCTTCTAAGACATCTTGAGGCTCCTCAGAAATGTATTCTTCATTTTGGACGGAACATTCAGGATAAATATGATCTGTTCGAGTTCCTGGTTCTCTCATCAGGTCTGTTTCTTAGGATTCACTGGCACAAGATAAGGGTTTTGATAGTCCAGGGTAAATCCTGACAAAAGCAAAGCACGGTATCTATGAAAAACTAACCACTCAGAAGAGAACAACAGATAAAAGGCCAGGCCGACCTGTCCCTGCAGGATAGGTAAGGTTGGTCTGGCAACAGGGGTAGAGGGGAAGTGCCCATCCTCTGCTAGAAGATCTAGAGAAGACCCCTTCCGGAGAGACCACCAGGAGAGGAGAGCAGTAGGTGCTGATTATGAAGAATATTTTAATCAGCAGATAAGGTCAAAATGACAAAGTTCCAGGATCAGAGTAAACATATGGGATTAAAAAATAAAAATTAAAAAAAAATTTTTTTTGAAAGGACTTTTTTTTTAAAGGACTTTAAACAAAAGTCCTTTTTAAGAGACAGTTGGCTGTTTAAACCAAAAGTACAACTCACTGAGAGAATCGCCGCATTATTTATTGGGGTAGAAAGGACCTGGAATGCAGAAAGACCCATTCTGCAGAAGAAAAAATAGAATCACTAACAGGCCTCATGCCTTGCACAGCAGTGGCTAGAATCCCTGCCTCATGAGACCCTGTGCTAGAAGGCCGCTAGAACCATCTCAACTATGTTCGTTTTCCTTGGAAGCCAACAAGTGTTTGCCAGGTTAAGAGCACGGTAACAATCAGTCACGTTATGTTATAATGATTGTCGGTATCTTTAAAAGCCTTGTCAAGTTTCTTTTTGAGTAACCCTCACCCACACTTAGAGAAATTTACCTGTGGTTCACCTCTTTGAAATACCTCATTGTTGTTTCACATTTACAATACCCAAAAAAAAAAAAAAAAAAAAAAATCTTTTAATTAACAAAGTGTTCAGAAGGGGGCGCCACTGTAAACAATGAGAGTTTTCGCTGCCCTGACAGTTTTGTTGCAGAAAAAGCAGAAAGCACTCAGGTCAGACACAGGCAAGGGCTGGAGGGATTTTTAAAATTACAAAAACCGAACCAAATCAAACCAAAACAAAAATCAAAACCAATGTCCAAGATTTCAAGTTTGCTACTAAAGGTATGACATTCTCCTAAGACATGCGAGTGACTTGATCAATATATTTATATATTTATATTTGAAGAAGAAGGAACTATTTGATGCAGCAAAACCATAGTGCAAGGACCAATGCCGCGCTTCCCAGAGAACCCCAAGCTCTTTTTCTAGAATGGCCATATGCGTATGCCTCAGGCGTCCTCTTTTCACTCCCTTTGTGGATCACCTACCATGGAGGTCATGTAATAACCAATAACCAAAAAAGAAACAAAAAACCAAAACATCCAGGTCTAAGTGATTCGTGGGTGCCATCATGCAATGGCGGACCCTGCCTGGAGAGGAGGAGACTGCTTAAACAGATCGCGGGCAAGCATCTCAGCCCAGGCCTGAGCTGGGGAAGCTGGTTCCCGGCTTTGGGCACAATCAGGAAGCCAGCGAAGTGACCCGAGAGTGCAGCCGGGGTTTAGGGCTGATGATCTTTTTGCAGCCAGGCAGCAGGTGGACACCCGCTCGGGGAGCCAGGCTAGGAGGCCGCTCAGCGCTGGCGCTGGCCACCCTCGCAAGCCCCCCGGGCTTTCCCGGTGCCCGTGCCCCGGGCCCGCGCCTCAGGACGGAGGGGCAGGTGGGCGAGGGCGTGGGCGGTCCGGAGAAGGGGCTTTGCTAATTGCAGAATCTGGAAGTGAGCTCGCGGAGGGCGCAGCGGAGAGTCTGAGAGGAGGTGGAGGAGGGGCGCGCAGCTCCGCTGTGCTCTGCTGCAGCCCAGTCCGCACTGCAGGACACCAGCACTCCCGGGCTCCAGCCCAGCTCCTAGGTTGCGCTGTCCCGCTCCCACGGCCCGGCCCGCTGCCCCGCCCTGCCCCATGGCTTCTCAGGACGACCCTCTGCCAGCAGGTAAAGTGACACCGCGCTGCGCCCTCACCTGGAGCAGAAAGCGCGGGCCGCGAGCTCGCGGGGGTGTCGGGACCCAGCCTCCCGCGACCACCGGGGCAGCGGGACCACCCCGGACGACGCGCCGCACCTGGGTCCCCACGGGGTCGGGCCGGGGATGGAGCCAGGCGAGGTGCCCCCCGCAGCGAGCGCAATAGCCCCCTTCGTTTGGCACCCCCACGCGCGTGTGCCGAGGACCCCCTTCCCTCATCCCGAGCTGTGGCCCCGCCACTTTTGTACTGGACTTGGGATCCCAGGTAGAAACTAGTCCCTCAGACCTCCCTGGCAGCAAGGAGCACAGGGAGGGATTCTCAGTTTTTCCACCCCCCCCCCCCCGCCCCCCTCCTCCTTTGGCTCTTCCTCTCTCCACATTCACAAGCCTTCTGGCCTCCCTTTCCTCTCCCCATTGTCACTTTTATTAAATGGTTTTGTTCTGCATGTTGACCCGCAGAGCGATTTCATGAATGAATATACATACAGGAAACTGAGTCGGAGCCCACCTGTGGAGGCCTTTCATTAGAATGGTCTCTGGTTCTAGCCTCAGTTCAGAATACTGCCTGTACCTGAGGACCGAGTCCAGATGTTTCTTTCATCTCTGACTTGAATTTGAAATCCTCCTCAGACTTCAGCCTCCGGGATTGCTCCTGTCCTTGCTCTCCCACTGTCTCGGTGGGGATCCGCCATGAGTGTTGAACACAGGAATGAATGAATGATATATACCCCCAGGTCGCTGGGGCTTTTTCTTGTTTTGCTGAGGTTGGAAAGTCTTGGGAGAGACCCCCTGTATGCAGATACAGAGCTGCATGCAATTGTTTAGATAAACGTGTTCCCCACTTAATTGCTTGGGCATTGAACATTTCGCCCTTAACCTGTGGCTTGAGCAGTTAGGAGGATACAATCTGGAGGTGAATCAGAAGATGGCTGAATCCACATGGTGGTGGGCTGGGTTTGGGAGATTTTCCTGGAGATTCTAAAGAAAGATCTAAATTCTTTCAATGGGGAGTGGTAAACATTTTATCAATGGGAGATGGAAAATAAATTGGTTAACCTTTCCCTCCCCAACAAAACCCATTATTTGAAAAAACAAAAAAGGAAGTGAAGGGAGAAATCCTCCCACTCCCATGGCCACTCACCTCCATAGCCACCTCCTCTTCCAAGAACTAACAGACAAGGTGCCAAGAAGTGTTAGGTACCAGCAGTGCAGCAGTGGTCTCAGAGCTCATTCAAGGATCATGGTGAAAGGCATTCAAAGAGATTGTGGGGGCACAGGGATCTAATTAAGGGGGACAAGTTTAAGGTTTGCCTGGTCCCCTAAAAATTAATGGCACTAGAGAAGATGAGCTTTGGGAACTATAGCTTAATGGATACAACGTGTAAAAAGCTTCAGTGAGTCATGGTGGGAAGAGGCCATGAGGGCAGCAAAGACAGTCTTAGATGATGTTATTAATAGCACTACAGGCTCTAGATTTCCTGTGGTGGTGTTCTTGGCAAGACCAGCGTGGCCAAAGTGGATACTCACAACCTGGAACAGAGGGTCTTGGAGATCCCAGCAAGTGTGGTATGATGAGAGTGTATAATGATAGGAGGTGTCCTTTGGAAGGACTGTCTTCTTGACTTTAAAAGGGAGAACCCAAATCTGTAGGTGAAATCTTCTTGGCTACAAAGAAGGCCGAGGCCTCCTAAGGTCAAGGTCTCCTCGTCACTTGCAAAGATGTCGAAGAACATATTCAGACATTTCAAAGATGTCCTCATGTCCATCCGTTCCCACTCTGGAATTCTATCAATAAGGTGAGAGTTCCTCTAGTTGGAAAAAAGATCTAAAAAGACTTCCATTTCTCATGTAATTTCTGTAACCTCCAGGACACACCCACCTACTCCTTCCAGGGCTGTAATGAAGCTACAGCTGGTGCCAATTTGTGGAACTCATTAAAGGGTATTTTCCCTTATATACCCCCGGACCAAGTTCCCATGCTCCCTCACCTGATTTCCTGCACTCACCTCCCACCTGGTGTGTTCACACCTGCACGTGCCTTTTACCAACCCCTTTGCCAAAAGGCAGCCAGAGTGACCTTTCAAAGACCTATCAGTTCCTGGCATTTGTCTCCATAGAAAACTGCACTGATCTTCTAACAAATTCTCAGTCCTCCAAAGGCATCCATAATCCTCCCATCCGTCTCTTCTTACCCTTCCAATTGACTGATGCCTGTTCTGCCCTGTCTTTCTGCCCTTCAACCACGCTGCCTCCCTCTTCCTGTGGAGACCCCTCATGGTGCCTGCCTCCAAGCACACGTGATTCCCATTGATGGGAAGACCCTCTTCCTCTCCCCCATCTCACCACTCCAGTTACTCCCACTTATTCGTGAGCTCACAAGCCCCATGGTACACACTCTCCATGCAGCCTGCTCTCTCTTTTCTAGCACTGGCCTCTGTTTCTAGCTGTGGTTGTGTCACGGATGTCCCTCCCCAGCCTGCCTCCAAGCTCTCCATCCGTTTAGCTCCAACACCTGACACAGTGCCTGGCACGTAGTAAGCCCTGGCTAGCTTCTAAAGCCTCACTGAGGGACTGACAGCGTTTTTAAAATGTCACCATGTAGCCTCCAAACTGTAGGCAGAAAAAGCTTTGCCTGGATTGACATTTTAGAGACGTATTCGTCAAGTTAGATGTGTTAACGGACTTTACATTATAAAATTAAAAAAAAAAAAGGACCTCTGTATCGATTCGCATCTAACGAAGGCACATGTATACTATTAGACCACATTATGAGCTTAATGGAAGGAGACAAGATTTTTTCGCTATGAAAATGTATAAGACTGTTGAGGTCATGTGGAAGGAAATAGTCGGTTTGTTGGAGCATTGTTATCTTACTCTATCACAACCACTAATAAAAATCTGACACGGGGTGAGTCAGAATTGTCTGTCGGAGATGAGTTAGATCTGGCTCATGTTCATACAGACATGAAAGCCAGGAACGAAGAAGCAGGCTTTGAAAGCCTGGGTTGAGGAGGCTGTGTGGTTCACTGCGATGAGCTAAGTGCCCAGGGCCACCGGCAGACATGCAGGCCTGTGTCCTTTGTTCTGGGGTACCTCTTGCACCATGTGGTGAGGCTAGCAGCTGGGAGCAGCTCAGGACAGGACCAGGTGGCATCTTACCTCTCGCACCCTCCTGTGGGCTCCAGTGGGCTCCAGTGGGCTCCAGTGGGTCCCAGGGGACAGCCTGCCTTCCTTGCAAAGCCCAGTAGCACTGGGAGCAGAAACTGGGACCAAAGAGTGAGCATCCTGTTTGACAAGCTGGACCAGCCACCTCTTCTTCAGATTCAGGGGGAGCCCTGGCCTGCTGACTCCTTCCTTCTTCTTTTCCCCTTTCCTCCCTCCCTCCCTCTTCCCTTCCCCTCTCTCCATCCCTGGTGGTGCCCTTTCCTGATGCCCAATTCATCCCTTTTCCTTTCTTACATGCCTGTCTTCTAGAGTTTCTTCTCTCCTCACAATTACTTCCCTTCGTCTGAATCTCCTCTTTGGTCCCTTTGTCCCCGCTCTCTGCTCCTCCTCCCCTTTGCTGGCCCCTGTTCAGCTCCATCCAGACTGCAGGCAGAGCTGGACTAACACGCTCACTCGCTAGCTCAGCCACCCTCCAGAGAAGTCACTCTTCGGTGGCCACCTTCCTGACCCCCTGGTCCATTCTCCACTTATTCAGCTATTGCTCTGAAGTCTGAGGAGGACAGAGCGGGGCTGCCGCAGAATCAGGCCAGAGGAGAAACCAAACCATGTGTCCACACTGTCCCCCAGTACTGCTGCTCTGAGAGCTTTCGGAGTCCTCAACAGGGTTAGGATTTAGGGGCTTCCTCAAAACCGGGAGTGAAAACAGCCATAGGTCAAAAGAAAAGCTATGGCCCCCCCACAAAAATAATAATCACAAATGAAAACTAAGTTAGCTCTGAAGTCCCAAAGTCGAAAAATTGCCTTGAATCTGTCACTAGAAGGAACCCAAGGCCTCACTCTCTGGGTTCTGGGTGCCCTGGGAATGGCAGGAGGCTCTGACCCCCTTCCCTCTTCATCCACTCCCAAACAACGTCCTCTGAGGTGGTCTTCAAACTTCCTCTGAGAAACTGTCTCTCAGAACTGTAGGCCCTCGGCTGCTGCGACGAATGAGGGTGATATCAGGACCTGATGGGCAGCTTTACCAGGAGACTGTGGCTTCTGGATGCAGTCCTCAGGTCCCATGGTCTGGGTGAGATCAGGGTCTTTCAGTGGAGGAGGACAGATGAGATTTCAGATTTTGAGTTGATTCTGGGATGATTAGTGTTTTGGAGGGCATTGGGTGAAAGTATTTTTCACACGGGAAGGACACGAATTTGGGGAGCCTAGAGTGGACTGTTAAGAGCTGACCTGCATTTCCCCCAGAAACCTTGCTGCTGTCCTTATCTCTGGTACCACAGAACGTGAACTTATTTGGAACTAGAGTCCTTACAGATGCAATCACATTACAGTGAGGTGGTTAGAGTGGGCCCTAATCTCCTGTAACTGACCTCCTTATGTAAAGGGAAAATCTGGACAGAGAGATGCCCCTACTGTCAGTGGTGGGCAGTGCATGAACTTCTAGAACCCTGACAGTAGTGGAAAACAGACTCAGGCTGGGCACTAGGTAAATGGGAGCTCTAGTGGAATTTCAGATGAAGATGCTGTGGACCTCGGCTTCCCAGGTCATAGTGACATTAGGAATTCAAATTCAAGTCAGAGATGAAAGAAACATCTGGACTCGGTCCTCAGGTACACACAGTATTCTGAACTGAGGCTAGAACCAGAGACCATTTTAATGAAAGGCCTCCACAGGTGGGGTCTCACAGGTGGGCTCCGACTCAGTTTCCTGTATGTTCATTCATGAAATCGCTCTGCGGGACAACATGCAGAAAAAAACCATTTAATAAAAGTGAAAATGAGGAGAGGAAAGGGAGGCCAGAAGGCATGTGAATGTGGAGAGAGGAAGAGCCAGGGGAGGGTGGGGGAGGGGGGGCGGAAAAACTGAGAATCCCTCAGGCAGGGTCTGCCTTTGCATGATGGCAGGCGCGAATAACTTCGACCTGGATGTTTGGGTTTTTTGTTTGTTTTTTGGTCATTGGTTATTACATGACCTCCATGGTAGGTGCTCCACAAAGCGAGTGAAAAGAGGACGCCTGGTACATAGGCATATGGCCATTCCAGAAAAAGAGCTTGGGGTTCTCTGGGAAGCGCGGCATTGGTCCTTGCACTATGGTTTCATAGAAAAGGGATTATGCACCAACTTACTTAAATGAGCATGGGTTGAAATCCTTTACTGAGAATAAATACTTAAAACAGTTATCTCTTAACTAAATCTATCATCAACCATAAATCTATTGCACGAAGGTTTACTGGCAATTTAAATGCAATAGCACTCTCTTCAGGGATTTAAATAATCCGTGTCTATCTTGGCACATGAGAATGCAAAGATAGGAAATGGTTTGTAGAAGATCATTTAATGGCTTTTACTATACGCTATCAGCAATTTATCATAAAGGAACGGCCCCCAGCTAAAAACTCAGCTTTGAAAAATGCATAAAAGCAGCAAACATTTACACACCCTCTTGGTGACCAGAGGCCTGCTTTGTGCCTCTGATCATCTCTTTCATGGTTCTGAGGCCCATGGCACTCAGTAATTTAGTGTCTTATTCTCTGGAATAGGCCATTGAAGAAATACCAGGCCCAGAGAAGAAGGTCCTGCTGGGTGTTTGAAGAAAGTACAACCTTTTAGATGAAGCTTTCTGGGGAATTTGTTAGTGGTTTGGTCTGCTTCTGATAGGAAGGGAAATTTTTTTTTTAGATTTTATTTATTTATTTGACAGACATAGATCACCAGTAGGCAGAGAGCAGGCACAGAGAGAAGTGGAAGCAGGCTCCCCGCTGAGCAGAGAGCCAGACATGGGGCTCAATCCCAGGAACCTAGGATCATGACCTGAGCCGAACGGAGAGGCTTTAGGAAGGGAAATTTTTTTAAGACTATTTTCTCTTTGAATCTGTTTTGAGGTTTGGTTTGTGGTTCTTCCTGACTTCTCATGAAGATGGAATTACTTCTGAGGTTGGTTGTCACGAACCGCATATCAAATCGAGCTATCTTGTTAGCCATAAATACGTAAATAAAAAAATAAAAGCTCAAGTGTTGGTATAACGCTATTATGCTTTTCAAAACCCCGAACTATAATTCCTGTATCGTGGTCATTCTTTATCAGATCAAACAGGAGAGAGGTGGCAGAAACGCACTTTCAGGTTAATTTTTTTTACAAGGAAGATGGACTTCTGAACCTACTTTGTTATTCCCTTTCATTCAATTTCCCTATACCTCCTTTTCTATGAATTGTAACGGTAACCCATCATTATTTTTATTGTTAGCACGTGCTTTGTCAACCATAAAGTGTATGCTATAAATGGGAGTGCTTTTCTTTTTTTGCAGTTTACAAAAAACTAATTTTTTTAAATTTATTTTTTATTGATTTTCAGCATAACCGTATTCATTCTTTTTGCACCACACCCAGCGCTCCATGCAAGCAGTGCCCTCTATAATACCCACCACCTGGTACCCCAACCTCCCAAACCCCCGCCCCTTCAAAACCCTCAGATTGTTTTTCAGAGTCCATAGTCTCTCATGGTTCAGCTTCCCTTCCAATTTCTCCCACCTTCCTTCTCCTCTCTAACTCCCCATGTCCACGAAAAACTAATTTAAAAACATTCATCCACCAGAGTACCCAAAGGGCTCCCACATAAACTATCTGTCGTTACATTATGTCTTTCTGCTTTCGCTTCTATTGCTGTCCAAACAATGTTTTAAAACATTCTTTAAAATGGGCCTTTTTAACAAGATTTTTACAAAAGATTTAATTTATTCATTTGTCAGAGAGATAGCACAAGCAGAGGGAGAGGCAGGCAGAGTGGGAAGCAGGCTCCTGGTAAGCAAGAAGCCTGATGGGGGACTCGATCCCAGGATGCTGGGATTATGACCTGATCTGGAGGTAGACAATTAACCAACTGAGCCATCCATGTGTCCCTGAAATGGGCATTTTTGACATTTCCTGATAGCACCTACACACTCATGAATCTCAGATTCATGATATATGGGGCTAGTGGACTTGACAATCATGGAGTCAAGCATGCTGGATTTGACTCACGGGCCTCTCACTGTGAATTTGGGTGGCTTGCTAAACTTGCTACATAGAAACCCAAGCATGTAAGAATTTGCAGGATTGTGACAGTTCAGTGGTATAATGTATACATATAAATACCTAAACCAGTGTCTCTCACAAAGTAGGTCCAAATAGACCAGCTCCCTTCCTGCCTTCATTCTGTCCTTGGAATTCCGTCCCTTGGGAGAAGTTCCTACTGCCTTTGTTACAAGAAATGAACGATATTTACTACACTGTTGGTGCATAGCATGGATCAAGACATTGAGTGATAGTATTAACATACTTCTTGAACTGCCAATTGCCCCCCAAGCACCAAATAAAATGTCATGCTCTGGGGGAACCAAAGTGAGAGGTCCCCAACTTTTAGGAGTTATGGACAGGAGAGAGATGCAAATACTGTGTCAGTGTAGAACCAGGCTAACTAATGTCTAAACCAGGAAGAGAATGTGTGTGGAAGAAAGGCACTGATGATGTATAAAGCCATTTGGCTGGATGGTGACTTCCCTCAGACTGACAATTTGCCATGAAAGCTTCCAGGCAAATTTGAGATCTTTATTAGTGACAATATGGCTATAGCCTTAAGGGGAAGAAAAAAACCAAAAACCGAAAACCAAAACACACATGCACACAAACTGTTGGTCTTGTGTCTTTTCACAAATAATGACAGTTATCAGAAATTTTATCTTTAAATGGGGAAAACAGCAACTGAAAATGTATTTCATTTGATTCATCACAGAATATGGTGTTTTTGTTCATTTCACACCATTTTTGTTAAGTTTTATTTAAATTAATGCAATCTGAGATAAAGTGTTAATATTCCTGAGGGTATGGACATTGTATACAAATGAACCCAGCTAAGTGGGCTCCTGGACAGGGTCTGATCTATTTATAAAAGTAGCTGGATCTAAGTGGTTTGTTCCAGAAGAAGATAACGCCTTCCCTCCGTCGCATTTGCCTTCTACAGCCTAAGTGGGAGTTAATACGTTCACTTGTCTCCTTCAATTTTGTCCAGAGTGTGTTAAAGCAGTCATAGGGGACCTGGGTAGTTTTGCCATCTGCCTTCTCATAACAATGCCCCAGTTTTCTCCTGGAGAATCAACGTTCCCGCTTTCAGTCCATGCACTTAGGCAGCGGCAACTTCACACTGGCTCCTGACTCTAGCAGTGGCATGTCACCCACTAATGGCCTTTGAGAACATCACTGAGTGAGCCGTGAGTTTAGTAGATGCACGAGACCTTTGCTGGGTCGGTGAGGAGGTGGGTCTCTGAATAACTAGCCCGAGATCCACTTGTGTGTGGTGGAACAAACGAGCAGTGATGTGTTGGCCAGAGTGCCCATCCTAGAGAGCCCTGAATGCCAGACAAAAGCATTTGAGACTATTTTTTCAGGCAACAGGAAGCTAGTTTTGAAAAGCAGCACATGAAAATGTGTGTTTTTGGAACATTAGTTGTGCAGCTGTGTGTACGATAGAGTGGAGGGAGGAGAGAACGCGATCCCTGAGTGCATTTAATTTTTATGATGCAGTGTAATTTATTATGAAGTTGAATTTGCATCCTTATCCAAACGTAAGGGAAACTCCTGTCCAAAACTGTAAATGTTTTTTGGTTGCCTTTTTTTTTTTAAAGATTGTATTTATTTATATGACGCAGAGAGAGATCACAAGCAGGCAGAGAGGCAGGCAGAAAGAGAGAGAGAGATGCAGGCTCCCGGCTGAGCAGAGAGACTGATGCAAGGCTCCATCCCAGTACTTTGAAATCATGACCTGAGCCAAAGGCAGAGGCTTAACCCACTGAGCCACCCCGGTGCCCCTGGTTGCCTTTTTAAGCATTCCTTGTCTCACATGAAGTGATTACAAATTTGCAGATGTGCATTAAAATGATGTATTCCAAAATGTTAATAGAGGAATTAAAAAACTTATTAAGTAAAATATTATCATTTTTGTTGATTTGAAGCCTATTTGACAAGGGACATAGCATTCTGGTGCATATATGTAAACATGAATAAGTATTTTTTTAAAAAATCTTTATTTATTTATTTGACAGAGATCACAAGTAGGCAGAGACAGGCAGAAAGAGGGAGGGGGAAAAAGGTTCCCCGCTGAGCAGAGAACCTGATGTGGGGCTTGATCCCTGGTCCCTGAGATCATGACCTGAGCTAAAGGCAGAAGCTTAACCCGCTGAGCCACCCAGGTGCCCCTAAACATGAATAATTCTTAAAGGTTCCTCTACTCACTTATATAGAAGCCCTTTTCCAAACAGAAGATTAAATCTCTCTTGGCTACTCCTATCAGCTTATTCTGAATTATTTTCCATCCAGAAGCATGAACTAGAAAACCACAGTTTTTACACAGTGTTTGGTTTTCCACCAAGAGAATCACATAATTGGTGGTGATTCAGTGTGGTGTGTTGCTAAAAGCATTTCCAATGCTGTGGATACAAGAGGGTACTGCAGAGAGGTAAGGAAACAGGAGAAAAGGTATGGCTCTCTAATGAGCACTTTATTCTAGAATTTTCCTCCAGCCTTGGGAGCTCACCACTCACAAGTGTGTGCTGGTGCCTTGATCTCATGGGCCACAGTGCTCAGCATCTTCCAGCTGCTTTTTTAGTGAATACATATGTAACAATTGATTTCTTGCCCCAGACGTTGAGAGAAAAATCTGTTCAGAGGGATGGACACTCTAAACCAACACCAGAAAACACTCTCTGTAGTCTTTTGTTAAATGAAAAAATATGGCCAAAAAACCACTTTTGACAGTCTACTACATACAGCAAAATGTAAATCTTAATTGAAATATGTTCTCTCAGCTGTGCTTAAGCAACTGAGTCCTGAGCTTTTCAGGTTTTCAGTCTGAAAGAGTACACCTCTGGTGCTCTGAAAGGGAAGAGAAAGGACACCCTGTTCTCCATATAAATTAAAGAAGAGAAATCTGTGCATTTAAGTGGGCCATATAAAAGTTATCAAGCAATTACCTCCTAACTCCTTCCTATCCAAATTACCTGATATTTTCTCCCTACTCCTTTATTCCACGTTACTGCCTTTTCCAGGATTCTGTCTCACATCACAACAGGACTTCTGTTATTTCCTTCTTGCAAGCTAGTTTTGTTTTCTGCATCTAAAAAAATGAACAATCACTGTGTATTTCAATTCCCATTTTCTTCAAATGCATTGATTCTTCTTATCTATTACTCTTTTCTCATATTCAGTGTCTTTGTCTTTATGGGGTTTGTACTTTGCTTTTCCCCATCCTTTACTGCCATTATATAATCAAATCTAATAAGTTCTTAGAGAAAGTTAAAAATTCCTGCATAGCCTCACGTGAACACAAAGTCACTGATTTTTAGCAAACCTATAAGATAGTCAGACATCCATTCAATTTCTTTTTTTTAAGATTTTATTTATTTATTTGACAGAGAGAGATGACAAGCAGGCAGAGAGGCAGGCAGAGAGAGAGAGGAGGAAGCAGGCTCCCTGCTGAGCAGAGAGCCTCATTTGGGGCTCGGTCCCAGGACCCTGGGATCATGACCTGAGCCGAAGACAGTGGCTTAACCCTTTGTGCCACCCAGGCATCCCTCCATTCAATTTCTTAACTGAGTCTCAAATGCATCCTGAGTTCTAACCTAAACCTAAGTTCTACTTGTTACACGTTGTTATATGACCAAATTCTTTCAGTTCAGTATTTTGTAACATTTAAATATGAATCAATTGATGCTTTGTCTGTGTATTTCTATAAAAATAATTTGAATACTGTAGATTTATTGTTATATTTATAGATTAATAATCAAAGTTTCATCAGTTGAAGTTTTTGGAAATTTCATATGTAATGATTAACCTAAAATGATACTGCCCAAAATCCCGCTGATATCAAGGCCCAACACCTGATTATATCCAAACCTGTGGTGGATAGTTCCACAGGAAATTGCAGTTACTTAACACTGATAGCATCTCATGCTCTATCTCTCATTTTAGAATGTGTCCAACACAACCCAAAATTGTAGGAGAGTTAATGTCCTCTGAGGACAGCTCTCAGTGAAGTGGAAATAAGAACCATAGATAAAATTGTCAGTTTTCAGGTCTTCATGAGGACAACTTAAAGAAGTTTCTCAGGACCTTTCAGTAAAAGCAAGCCTTCATTTTCTATCCACAACAATTATATCAACAATGTACCTCTTTGACAAAGTTGCTTCTTCACTGTATCACTTTCCCATTCTTTTCTACCTTGGATAATCTCCCAGATAAACTAACAGTACTCAAATCCTTTGTCCTACTCTTTGCTCTCAGGATAAATGGAGCCAAAAGACTTAGATTAATATCAAGTTCTGAATGGGATATTAGAGCTATATCTGTCCAGATTTTCATAAACATAGGGACCTTTGAATTATCAGGCTATAAATAAGTTCTAAATGGAGGGGGCAAAAGCAAAAAGTAGAAATTTTTAAGTTTGATTTTTAATCATGATTAATTGACTTTATTGATTATTAAAAATACTAACATTATAAAAGTGTGGATCTTTGTAAAACAATGTCATAATGTAAGAAATAAGTTGCATAGTCCTTTGGAGAATATTAAACCAAGTGTTCAGGTGCCATCTAATTTCTTGTTTACTCCAGAACTTTGGTGTGCATTATCTTGACGAATAGGATTTTTTTTTTTTAAAGATTTTATTTATTTATTTATTTGACAGAAATCACAAGTAGATGGAGAGGCAGGCAGAGAGAGAGAGAGAGAGGGAAGCAGGCTCCCTGCTGAGCAGAGAGCCCGATGCGGGACTCGATCCCAGGACCCTGAGATCATGACCTGAGCCGAAGGCAGCGGCTCAACCCACTGAGCCACCCAGGCACCCCAATGACGAATAGGATTTTGAAGTCCAGACAGACTAAAAGAAAACTGATCCAAATGTGTGTGTTTATATTTCTGCTTTTGTTGTAAAAATCAAAGTGTGATTGCTGGTTTAAAATGCTAAAACTAATAATGTTCATGGCCTCTATTATAAATTTTCTAATTGTAGGGGAAAAATCCAACAAACATAGAATTAATTGATTTGCAAATCCTCAAAGAGCTACAGGATCAGGTAGTGGTATGTTCTGATTCAACAGCATCATAATGCAGGATTTTATATGTGTGGCTAATGGATATTTTCATGAATGTTTGCTAGCTAGTCAGCCAATACAGAAAAATATTAGGTAGGGTAATTACTCACAGTTGTGTTTAATAAAATGAGAGAAAATTATCAAATGACAGTAATAATAATAATCCTATAGCAGGCTAAATAATTCAATGATAATTCCAAGTATTAATCTAGCTTTCTTCCCTGATTATGACTCTTCTCTCCTTTATCATAATGGGAGTAGCAGATTGTCTGCAAGGAATTGTGAAAACCCAGCAGTGACTTTGGCAGTGAAGGCCTCCCATCCATTTTGATAGGTTAAAATGATTCTGGTTGGTCTTGAGCAAATGTGTCAATTTTTTTTTCTGTGTGTGTCATAAAGAAAGAAGCAATAGTAATTCTTGCTGTTATTCCATGGAGCCAATAAAATCATACTGCCAAGAAGAGGCTGTTGACACCGTAAGTGTAGTTAACTGTCTTGAAATACTAGGCCTCGAAATAAAATTCCAATATTTCACATAACCTCTTTCTTTTTAAAGAAAAAAGAAAACAAAACAAACAACTATACTGCTTACCTTTAGGGCCCTGCTGTTGTGTAACTATTCTTGAACATGTCTACTGTAAGTGTATATATATATATATATTTTTTCTGTGCAATAAATTCATTTAGAGATAAATTTGGATTGCAAATTATTTTGGGGGAGGCATGGTATTTGGGGCTCGTCGTACAAGTTAAAAGGACTAAAAGAAAGAAGAAAAACATTTTTATTACAGCATATTTACATCTGTCCAAAGTACTTATTTACTCTAATACTGACTAATGTATAATACTGTACACAAAGAAAGAAGTTAAATGAGTTATAATTCAGTCGAAGTGTAGCTGGCCATATTAAAACTTACCACTGAATCTTTCTGGTATGAAATGTGATATCTGGCAATCTGGTCCAGTTCATTACATCAGGTCATTTGTATGTTCTTATTACCATTTTGATAGCATAGCCCATTTTATAACCCATACATTTTACAATGGAACTATGATGCATGTATTTTCAAAAGTATAGACTTACATGAAGCTATGAGGTCAAAAAAGATGAATGTCCGTAGTACCATATAGACTCAACAAATAAAAGTGTCCAAGGCTCTGAGTGAGATTTATGAATATTGTGTAAGATTAGGCCAACATGTGGTTTTGATATAAATAATCTGTTCTTAAATTAGAATTACAGTCGTTGAGTACAGTGTTGAAAATGGCAGATAGATTTTAGCTATCTTTGCTCACTAGGGAAAATGGAAAAATGTTTAGTTTGGTCAGATTTTCACTTACCTTCTGAAAAATCTTACGTTTGAGAGAGCCCTTCTGAAATAAGAATCCTTAAAGACATAACCCCTTTGGCACAAGTTTTCAAGAAACTTGTTTGATGTTGTAGACAATTATATGGCACACGTACTGTTCTAGATGTTTCATGCCAATAATATGTAAGCCATACCAAGGCTACATATACATATAGAGATGTTCCTCAGCTTACAAGGGGGCTATGTACAGAGACACCCATAAAAAATTGAAAATGCATTTAATACCCCTAAACTATCAAATATCATAGCTTACCTTAAGCTTATTTAAACATACTCAGAACACTTACATTTGCCTGCATTTGGGAAAAATCATCTTAAGCAAAGCCTATTTTATAACAAAGTATCAAGTATCACATGCAATTTATTAAATATTACACTAAAAAAAAGAAGAATGTTTATATATAGAATGGTTGTAAGAATATCAAGTGTTCACCCCTGTAATCTTCTAGCTGACTGAGAGCTGTGGCTCACTGCCCCTGCTCAACATCACAAGACGGCACCATACCACATGTCACTGGCCCTTTTTATAAAGACCCAAATTCAAAGTTCAAAGTTCAGATTCACTGAATCACTTTCACTTTCACATCATTGCCATATATTTCATAAGTTGAATCATTGTAAATCAGGAGCCATCTGATTTGAAAGTTAAATCACAGTCACCCATATACACACAAAAAAAGGCCTTCATGTAGGGCCATCTATGTATCTCTAAACAACATAGCATGACATATAAACGGCACTAAATGGATGCGAAGGGGACAATTGCTTTGCATCAGTACTCTGAGCAGTAACATACATGGCCTTACTCACCTAGCAGAACTCCAGAGCTAGCTGATGGCAAGAAATTTTACAAATGTTTGCTGAACAGCTTAAGCACTATTATTTTTAACTTAGTGTGCATATCTGTTTTCTCAAGATATGTTAATTTATTTTATTAACTTATTACAAAACCAAATAATTTCCTCTTATTTAAGTGGCAGGTAAATAGAATTCTCTTTAATTTAAATCAAATGGCTTTTTAGGGAAAATATACTAAAAATTCTGAAACTTGTATTGCTTATGAATCTTTTATTGGAATCCTTATCAAGTTGTATTTTTCAAGTTTTTCCTAAATAATCTTCAATGAATTGAAAATAGTTTTTGGATTTTATTCAAGGCTATTAACACACAATTTCACTTTGTAAAATATAGTGCTAAACGTTCAACCAAAACGTTGTGTCTTTTTTTTTCCACTACCACATCCTCCATCTACGGACTGGATTCTCTCCCCAACTAGCACATATATACCATTGTCTATCTTTAGGATAAGTAAGGGTCATCTTTTGTCTTTATTCTATTCCTCGTATGCTTCTGAACTTGTTGAATTTTAATACAGTCACACCATAAGCATCACATATTTGATTCCCCTTTAAATAGTAAACAGTGCACAACCAGAGCATACCTTCAAAGCTATCATTATACTTACTCTGATATATTATTTTTGTATTTTTGTAAATTAAAATAATTAAATTATAGAACAAGAGTTTCAGGTGGTAGGTGTTGTAAGTTTTTCCCAAACTGACTTTTGTCAAACTTGTTTTGGTCATCATATATGTTAAGTAGTTTTCTCAGGTTTATTTTTAGAATATCCTTGTATAATGAATATTTACACTGATATCTAGTATAAAAACCTTGGAATTAATTTTAGAAACATTAAGATATTGAAAATCAATCTACTTCTTTAATTCATTAAAAACATTTTTGGCTTGTTTCCAATACTTTCTTACTGGTTAAAAAAATGAATTTGAAGTAGTCTGAATTTCATTATTATATGGCACTTTCCCTTTGATGAATACAAAGACAATATTCTATATTAGCTATCTGAGAAGAATTTATTTTTTTAATTTTATTTTTTTGTAAGAGAGAGAGTGATAGAGACCACAAGCAGGGGGAGCAGCAGGGTGAGGGAGAAGCAAACTCCCGGCTAAGCAGGGAATCTGTTGCAGAACTGAGTCCCAGGACCCTAAGATCATGACCTGAGCTAAAGGCTGAGGCGTTTAACTGACTGAGCCACCCAGGTGTTCCAATCTGAGAAGAGTTCTGTATGTTATCCTATAAATATGCAGTTTAAAGTCTGGGTAATTAACTTAATTTTTTAGTGGCTATGTTCCAGGCAGAGAGTAAGAAAGAAATATTAAATCAACCATATTCTATGCATTCTAAATGAAAATAATTAATCAATCATAATAAATCCTTCTATTGATGGAATATCAACTTATAAGCTTTCCTCCATATGAACAATGCCAAATACCAGAATAAAGGGTCATCTAATACAAATAAAGGATAGAATTAAAGAATTCTGGTAAGCCATTTAATTTTGAAAAATGGAGCTATCTTGTTGCTGAGTTGTGGTTTTCAGTTACATAATATCTGATAAGTGTAGAAGTAAGGTGAGTGTTACGCGAGATGAGAAATGGTATATAATTAAGATATTTTTAAAAGTACAGATAAATACAAATTTGTAAACATAGCATTATGGAGGAATAAAAATAAATGATAGCTACACCCTCTAACGTCAATAAATCTTGGAAAGTTAATAGAGAAGTAAAACAAGGACAGTGCAAAAAGTATGGTACATTTTTATGAAGTTCAAACAAATTCTGTGAAACCGTAGATGCACTTAAAGATACTATTATGTATCAACTATTGTAAAAACTAAGCAAGGAAATAGCAAACATAAAATAACCAAAGCATACAAACTTGGGTAGATACAATAGGTGTGATCATTTTCTACTTCATAAAGAGATGAGTTAATAAATAAATAAAAATAAGTAGACTTTTTAGAAGTTAATAAAACTGTGCCTGTTATTATCTTAGCTATATAAAATATATGGTTTTCTAACAAAAACGCTTATCTTAAAAATATTTAAAAATAAATTTCAGGCTAATCATAAGGTTCTATTTACCCTCCCACTGAAGGAAAAGCTGGTTGTTATAGTTGTAGTTGTTTGTTTGTTTTAGTCTCCTCCTAGTTTTTATTATTATAATGTGGAATGAGGAATGTTAGATTGAAAAGTGAATTATTTTATAGACAAAAATCATTACTTGATTCACCTCCTGGTACAGCAGATGGAACTCCTGAAAACATGCCCTTTTGCCTTATGGAAGAGTAACAGATATGCTTACTTGTGAAACATACTTGGTGGTGGCCCTATATAGTGACACCATAGTAAACATTTTGAATATTTGCAATTACTTTTTATAGTCATAGGGCTCCAAAAGGCACTGCTGGTATCTTAGCAGGTATTTCAATAAAGCTAAAAGTTGCCTGAATGTTTAAAAATATTAACAAGGCACAAAACATGGCAGAAGTATTGTCCTCAGATATTATTTTTTTCCATATGCTCCTGATTCCAGACATGAAAGTTATTTTTTTAAATTTTTTTATAAAAGATTTTATTTATTTCTTTGACAGAGATCACAAGTAGGCAGGGTCAGGCAGAGTGAGAGGGGGGAAGCAGGCTCCCTGTTGAGGTGAGAGCCCGATGTGGGACTTGATCCAAGGATTCTGGGATCATGACCTGAGCCGAAGGCAGAGGCTTTAACCCACTGAGCCACCCAGGCGCCCAACAAGTATTTTTGATAGATATATATATACAATGTATTTTCCAGTTATAAGAAGAATGGTTCTGCTATTGTTAACCTTTTTAAAAAATTACATAATTATTTTAAAATAAAATTTTATTTTTTAATGTTTTACTTTTCTTTACCTTTTTTAAAAATATTTATTTATTTATTTGACAGACAGAGATCACAAGTAGGCAGAAAGGCAGGCAGAGAGAGAGAGAGAGAGAGAGAGAGGGAAGCAGGCTTCCTGCGGAGCAGGGAGCCCGATTCAGGGCTCGATCCCAGGACCCTGAGATCATGACCCAAGCCAAAGGCAGCAGCCCAAACCACTGAGCCACCCAGGCACCCCAATATTATACTTTTCAGTATACTACTTAGAATATAAAACCTATTCTATTTGGTAAGAAGTTTACCGATTAAAAAATGGTAATTTTCTCATTGTGTCTTCCCCTCTCATTGCTTTATTTTGATTAAAAAATTTCACAATAAACATAACTGATGCTTTCCTTTTGATAGTCCCTCTGTTGGTCATATTGTATATGAGCCATGACAATTAATTTACAAAATTTATTGAGGTTTGTTGATATGTTTTATCATAACTAATTTTCCCTCCCTTATCTAGATTCCCCAGCTTTCAGACAGGTGGACACTTCAATAAACCATACCCAAGGGATGTATCAAGTACTTCTTAGACATTCTCTCAGATCCTTGAGGTCTCATTTTGCTTAATATTAACAAACTTATTTTAAAGTTTATATGGAGAGGCAAAGACTCACAATAGTCAACATAGTGTTGAAGGAGAACAAAGACTGAGGACTGACTTCAAAGTTTACCATAACGACGGGGCACCTGTGTGGCTCAGTGGGTTAAGCCTATACCTTTGGGTCAGGTCATGATCCCAGGGGCCTGGAATCGAGTCCCATATTGGGCTCTCTGCTCAGCAGGGAGCCTGCTTCTCCTCATCTCTCTCTCTGTCTGTGTCTCTGCCAATTTCTGATCTCTCTCTGTCAAATAAATAAATAAAATCTTTTTAAAAAAATTTACCATAATGATAATTGTATGCAAGATATTGTAATACCTCAGAAAGACTAGATTTAAGGAACTGAATATATATTATCAATTATATTTATTATTTAATATAAAAGCAAAGCAATACAAGAGAGCAAAATACAACCTTTTAAACAAATGGTTCTGGAGTAATGGTGAAGATAAATGTAAATATATAAAATAAAAATAAAATAAAATAATAAAATAAAAAAATCCAGGCAGATATCATACACTATTCACAAATATTAACTCAGATTGGATTATAAACCTAAACATGAAACATGTAGAAGGTAATATAGAAGAAAATTTAAATGACCTTGGTTTTGGAAATAACTTTAGCTACAAAAGCACAAGCACTGAATTTAAAAATGTCTACTCTGTGAAACAATGCCAAGAGAATGAAAAGGCAAAGCACAGACTATGAGAAAAAATTTGCAAAATACACATCTGGCAAAGGACTGTTAATCAAAAAGACACAAAGACCCCTTAAAACTCAACAATGGTGGAAGAACCTAATTAAAAATGAGCCAAAGACCTTAGCAGATACCTCACAAAAGAAAATATTACAGATGGCAAATAAGCATATAAAAAGATGCTTCACATCATATGTCATCAGGAAAATGCAAATTAAAACAAAAATAGAGACACAAGTACATACCCAGAATCCAGAACACTGACAACAGAACACGAAATGTTGGTGAGGATGTGGAGCAACAGGAATGTTCTTCCATGTCTATTGAGAATAAAGAATAGAAAGCAACTTGGCAGTTTCTTACAAAACTAAACATATTCTTGCCAGATGATTCAGCAGTAGCAGTTCTTGGTATTTATCCAAAGAAGATGAAATCTATACCCACAAAGATGTCTATAGTAGTTTTATTCATTACTGACAAAAGCTTGGAAGCAACCAAGATATCCTTCCATAGGTTAAAGGTCAAATAAAGTGTAGTACATGCAAACAATGGAATCTTATTTAATGCTAGAGAAATGAATTACCACGCCATGAAAAGATATGGATATAAATATTTAATAAATATTTGATTTTAGGCTTCTACCAGTCTATCAATAGTAGTAGTATATTTTAACAGTGAATGCTCAACATTCAAGAATTTACCTAATAAAATATTTCGGGTTCCATATTTTAAATACTTCAACCTCTATGATTATATTCCTAATAATTTTGAATTGGGATAAATAAACCTTAATTTTTTGTAACTTGTTTCTTATTGCGAAAGAGCTCAATGAAATTTTAGAAAATAAAAATTTATTTATTTTTTTTTAATTTTTTAATTTTTTTTAATTTTTATTTTTTATAAACATATATTTTTATCAGTTTAGTTTACTATTGCCAAATAATTTAAAACTTTACCTTATATTCAAATACATATATTTTTCTAAATTGATTTATAGGCTACTAAAACCAAAAACTTTTAGTTATACTAGATTTCATATCATGCACTCAATGCCAGAAAGCCATCTGGCGATGACTTGTCTTAAATAGAGTTAAGATGAGTGTTATTACAATGAAAGATGGAAACAAAGATAGTTTAACAATTGAGTGTTACATAACTTTTCTGTTTTGATCAAGTTACTAATCTACAAAAGGCTTTTATCGGTGACACACTTGGGAATTTAACAAAACTTTTAAACTAGCATGTGCGACTCATTCCTAGAAAACAACACAATCAATAACACTTTCTTTAGATGAAATCATGACTGTTTCTCCTTTTGAATAAAAAGGTAGCAACCCCAATAAGTTTATTGAACATGAAAAGTTGAAATGCTATAATGCTCCTAAGGAATTAAATGATCCAGTCATGAATTACAAAAAAAGGATATAAATTACCAACGTTTTTGTATAATTGTAATGTACAACTGCCCGTTATTGTTCAATAGTGTAGGCTTGTACAAGAACTCTATAAAAGAACTCCACTTCTAAACCGTGGAAAATATGTTCCCTTTCCCCCTATATACAACTATTAAGCCATTCATTTAGCTTTTAAAATATCCACTTAATACAGGCTTTTTACTCATTTGAACAGGCAGCAGGGCTCTATTCTTATTGCTTACATCTGAAGGATAGACTTCTAGCGTAAGAGGTAAAGCCCGTAAAGGAGCCAAATAATAACAACAAAGTACAGTTTAATGATCCCTTACAATCTGCCAGCTACCTTTCTGAGACTACTTCAATTAATAAAACATATAAAATACCTGACCACAAAGAGCTTGCATTCTTTTGAAATATAATAGTGAAATAAACCAATAATAGAGGGGCACCTCGGTGGCTCAGTCCATCGAGTGACTGCTTTTGGCTTGGTTCATGATCTCAGGGTCCTGGGATGTAACTCCCCAGCAGGCTGTCTAGGCAGTGGGGTGTTTTCTTCTTCCTCTGCGCCCCCTCCCAATTCTCTTTCTCTCTGTCTCCAATAAGGAAATAAACCAGTAATAGAATAATCATTGATGGTTTATGGTGATAAGTGTTACAAAGAAATACAAGAAAGGTAAAAGCCATTGGAGAATGCTGGGATGAAAGTTAATTTTATTTTGTGTTGCGTGGTTATATCTCATTTATGACATGTTATTTGCATAAAGACCCAGGAAGTGAAGGAGATATGTCACCAAAAGGATATGGATGGCTTATAAGCACATGACAAATTTCTCAACATTTAGACATTAAAGAAATACAAATTAAAATCATAATGAGACATGCTTACATATCTATTAGAATGGCTAAAATTATAAAGGCTAATTGTACTTCGTCTGAGCTAGATTGAGAAGCAACAAAAAATCTAAACTGTTGTTGGCATATATCATGATACCATCACTTTGGAAAATAGTTTGAAAATTTTTTAAATGCAAAATATGTTGCAGTTACACAAATAGCCATTTTACTTCTAGGCATTTAATCAAGAGAAACAAACGCTATGTTCGTACAAGGACTTGTATATGAATTTCGTAGCAGCTTTATTTTAAGAATTGAAAACAGTGGAAATGTTCATCAATGTCCATCAATAGAGCAAAGACAAATTATGATCTATTCATTAAAAAGATTACTATTCAACATCAAAATGAACTATTTACAATTGGAGATTCTCAAAGTAATGATGCTGAGAAAAGAAAAGCCAGGCAATGAATAGTATATACTGTGTGATTCCATGACTATAAAAAAATCTAAAAAAAAAAAAAATCTTGAAAATACAATTTTATATATAGTCACAGTCATCAAATATATTGGTGTGATTTTAGTGCCTTCTTCTGTGCTCCCATAGCTTCCTACACTTGGATCTCCGAGCATTTGTTACACCATGTGAAATACGAACTCTTTTTCTTTATTCTGTCATACAGGAAAAAGAATCCTTGAAATTTTATGGACATTTGAACTCTTAGTTATTAGCAGAAATTCTATCACACAGTAAATTTCCAAATATAAAAGCCAGAGTTTTACAATGACTTCTAAGCTTTTACATGATCTAGCCACTCATGTGACCTCTGTGACCTCTTTCCCTGCTACTCTTCAGTCCCTCACAGTGGCCTCCTTGCTATTCCTCAGATATGCCAGGCATGATCCAACCTTATGGCCTTCAAGATAGCCAATTCCTTTGCCTGGAGTGATCTTATTGCTGATAGTTCTGGGCAAATTCATCACCTTTCCATACGTTTGTTCAGTTGTCAGCTTCATTGTAACTACCCTGATCTTCCTATTAAAATTCTTACCTCCCCATCCCCTGCCTAGGAACCTTGATTTTTCTCACCCTGATCTAATTTTTATTTTTCCCCATTGTAATCATCATTTTTGAATACACTATGCAACTTTTATCAAGGTTTATAGCTTTTAATTGTCTCACCCTTTAAAAGAAAAGTTCTACAAAGCTATGTATTTCATTTACCAGTGTAGTCTGAAGTAATATCTGCCATATAATAGGTTCAGTAGACTATTGGTAAATTTCAGAAAAAATTAATGTTGAGAGTATACTGAATTTCATAAGTCATTTCAATATTTTTTCCAAAAAATAAACTATGTAAAACATATTTTAAATTTACTTTCAAAATATTTTTTTTTAAGATTTTATTTATTCTACAGAGAGAGATCACAAGTAGGCAGAGAGGCAGGCAGAGAGAGAGAGAGGAGGAAGCAGGCTCCCCAACAAG
The DNA here is from genome assembly GCF_964662115.1 of Mustela nivalis. Taxonomy (NCBI): domain Eukaryota; kingdom Metazoa; phylum Chordata; class Mammalia; order Carnivora; family Mustelidae; genus Mustela; species Mustela nivalis. The sequence goes on from NW_028135663.1 coordinate 234,565, forward strand.
AAGAGAGCCCGATGTGGGGCTCGTTCCCAGGACCCTGGGATCATGACCTGAGCCGAAGGCAGAGGCTTTAACCCTATGAGCCACCCAGGCGCCCCACTTTCAAAATATTTTATAGCATATAATGGACAATATACATAAGCCTTAAAGAAACAATCATATAAATAACCATTTCATACCTACTTAAAAATTGCATAATACCACACTCGTAGATCCTCTCTGAATGCTCTAAAATAACCCTTCAAAGGAAAAACATTTTTAAAAATAACAGATTTTTTGGCAAAGAATTTAATAAAATAAAAGTTTCATTCATCTATATAGATCATAATAAATGTTTTTAATAGGCATGAAATTATAACTCTGAAGTGTGCTAAAATGAAACCACCTGCTAAGGGTGAGAGAACAAAAATAAACATCATTTTTCCAAATAAGAGGAATTTATTACCTTTGAATCAAAGCATGTGTATTTGTTCAAACTGGCAATAAATGAATCCATACACAATCCATAGAATGTCATATTTTAGATGTCTAAAAGACTTCAAAGTAAAGAGTATACATTTTTTAAATGCTACATAATAAGAAGATGACAAGATGTGACAAATAGCATTTTAAAAGCTCTACTCATAATGGAACAGAAGGTGTCATTTCCCTATAATTTTATATATGTCATTAATTTACTGTATCTGGATACAACATATTACCAAACAGATGTTCATCAAAGTCTAAATCATTTTTAATGGAACATAATATTTTGAACCTACATCTATTAATCATTTTTTCGATCTAACATTTATAGTCTCGCTAAACATTTTATCCATTGTTGACAAAATTTAAAAAAATAGGATAAAAAGTCGTGTTCGGAAAAGTAGATTTTCTTTGAAGTTTGCATTTAAATGAAAATATTGCTGATATTTAAAAACTTTAAATGTAATTTTATATATATCTGACCTATCAGATAATATAAAATTTTTGGAGAAAATATGACATATTTTTTTTGATCTTGGTTGAAGGTATTAATAAAGAGCAACTGTTTGTATTATTTGTAATGTGATATCTTAGTTAATAAACATGAATAAATGGTATAAAATATGTTTTTTTTTAAAATTTTATTTATTTCCTTGACAGAGATCACAGGAAGGCAGAGAGGCAGGCAGAGAGAGAGGAATGGAAGCAGGCTCCCTGCTGAGAAGAGAGCCCACTGTGGGACTCAATCCCAGGTACCTGGTATCATAACCTGAGCCGAAGGCAGAGATTTTAACCCACTGAGCCACCCAGGCGCTCTAAAATATGTTCTTTTTTTATATAGAATTATAGTTCTTGCAAAAATACGGAACTAGCTGGAACTGAATGCCTCCTTCAAAGCAGCTCTGGAGAAATTATGCAAGTGTAATGTAGAACTATTTCGGATATGAACCAAAAACAAAGAAATGATGATAAATTCCTTAAAAGACTCAAAGTTGTTCTTGACTGGTATGTTTCAAGCTCTATTCCTGGTTTGAGGACAGTTTTTAACAGGCCTGTCACTGTAGAAATCAGCTGGATGTCTAGAGGCTATCAGAACTGTGCAAAATCCTTGAAGGGGTAAAGACTTGAAAATTCTTTAGAGAGATTAGCTCCCTAAGGCATTATTCATCCACACATTTTCCTTAAAGCAATTAAGGCTGATGGATGAGGGGCACCTGAGGGGCTCTCTCATCACCTGGGTGGTGGGTTAAGACTCTGCCTTCATCTCATGTCATGGTCTCTGGGTCCTGGGATCCAGCCCCACATCGGGCTCTGCTCAAAAGGAAGCCTGCTTCCCTCCCTGCTTGCCTGCCTCTCTGCTTACTTGTAATCTCTCTCTCTCTCACTCTCTGTCCAATAAATAAATAAAATCTTAAAAAAAGGCTGATGGATGCTAAATTATGAAAACTGCTCCCTCCAAATGATGCTTCTTCATAAGGATTTAAGAATTTAAAATTAAAACTTGATCGTAGGATTTATCTTATAGAATAACATCAAGTGAAGGCAGTTATTATTAGATCTGAAGTATTTGTGATTCTGAATTCTTGGCCTCATTAGTAAATTTATTTTTAAATTCTGCCATGGAGTGGTGATTGGCCTTCAGTCTTTCATTGATGTACATCATTGGGTCAAATGAGATGTGTGTGCCCAGAACTATATATAATCTTCTTTGTATTTCACTGGAGATGGCATTTCTGAGTTTTGTTCAATTGAATTTGGACAGATGTTTTAATAGTCACTTCTAGAGTTGGCCCTGGAGAATATCTTCATTTTTTTTTCTCTTCCCGATTCTCTGAAAAACCCTGACTAATTCACATTATCACAGTGATATCACAATTCAAGTTTTTCCAAACACTATAGCTGCAAAAAAAAAGAAGCTACTCAGAATGTAATGCTATTGTGAATGATTGAGAAAGAAAACATTATTACAATTAAGATACCAGGTTTCAATGTATTTTATTGTTGCTTAGAAAATCTTAGCATACCCAGACTTTACAGAGATTTGATGAACCTAAGAGGAGCTGAACTCATGGACCAAAATAACTATGCACATAAAAAGTACAATTACTTACCTAAAAAAGATGATGTGGTTAACTTTATATGGCAATCCAAGTATTATTGGAACAGGAATTTAAAAAATAGCCTAGGGGCACCTAGGTATCTCAGTGGATTAAGCCACTGCCTTCAGCTCAGGTCATAATCTCAGGGTCCTGGGATCAAATCCTGCATCAGGCTCTTTGCTTAGCAGGGAGTCTGCTTCTCTCTCTCTCTCTCTCTCTCTCTCTCTCTGCCTGCCCTCCGTCTACTTGTGATCTTTCTCTGTCAAATAAATAAATAAATAAAATCTTAAAAAAAATGTACTTTTAAAAAATAGCTTAAAAGGGGCACCTGGTTGGCTCAGTGGGTTAAGCCGCTGCCTTCGGTTCAAGTCATGATCTCAGGGTCCTGGGATCAAGCCCCACATCAGGCTTTCTGCTCAGCAGGTAGCCTGCTTCCCTTTCTCTCTCTCTGCCCGCCTCTCTGCCTACTTGTGATTTCTCACTGTCAAATATGTAAATAAAATATTTAAAAAAATAGCTTAAAAGTATATGATAAAATAATGATATACATATACAAAGAAAAGAAAGATACTATACTGTGAATATAAATTAAGTGAAAATTGTTGAAATAAAGAATACAATAAATGGAGACTAAGATGAATATAGCTGTAAAATGAATAAGTGAGTTGGGAAAAACAAACAAACAAACAAATTAATGACTTCTGCCCAAATGCAGCAGAAGAGAAAAAAAATAAAGAAAATATTTAAATAAGTACTGAGATAAATTTTGGAGAATTAAAGAAAGATAAAAGATACCAGACTTAAAATGATGCCAAACATGAGACATCAGAAACAAAACAAAACAAAAACCACACACACCAAAAACCACTCATATAGGGTGCCTGGGTGGCTCAGTGGGTTAAGCCGTTGCCTTCGGCTCAGGTCATGATCTCAGGGTCCTGGGATCCAGTTCCACACGGGGCTCTTTGCTTGGTGGGGAGCCTGCTTCCTCCTCTCTCTTTCTCTGCCTGCCTCTCCAACTACTTGTGATTTCTATCTGTCAAATAAATAAATAAAATCTTTAAAAAAAACACTCATATATATTATGGTGAGTTTTAAGAATATCAAAAACAGAGAAGAGCATAAATGATGCCCAAGAGAAGAACAGATCACCTAAAATGTACAAGAATAATACTGACAGCAGAATTCTCAATAGTAGTAGCATATAAAGGAGGCTGCTGGGTGTTTGTATAGATGGAAAAGATATTTGAAACTAGATATTATACATCAAGCCAAATTATTGATTAAATTTGAGAGCACAGTAAAAATACAATGAAGCATGTTAGGTCTTAGAACATTTATCACACAGAGACACACATTTTAGAAAACTTCCTTGGAGGACAGCTCAATTTAGATAGAGAAAACAGAATTATGTACTCAAAGGCACATTTTGAAGGACGGATTGAATATAGTCTGCACTGCAAATATTCTTTAATCGTATGTTCTGAATTTCCTAAATTTAAGAAGTATTTGTTCAAATATTTATCTTTAAATAAACCCTAGGAGACTTTTTCTTGGATTCTGGAAAATCAGTCCATTTGGATACAAATCTTTTTGTCACTGATGGAAATTTTAAGCCCTTAACTGTGGAATGTCTAATGTATTTTTACAGCAATTGTGATTTGCCAATACATGGGTGATGTGTGTGTGTTGTGTGTGTTTATTTTTATTTTTGATGGTTTTACTCTTCTATGAGATTTTTAAGTAGACATAATTTTAATAAATTATGATTTGTTGAAATTTATCTGAGGTTATATATAATAAAATGAAATTTGTGTGAACTGAAGAAGTGTGTCTCCATTTGTTTTTTTTTAAGAGTAGACTGGTCTTTAAAAATTGTCCGAAGAAGTACATTATATTCATTATTAAATTTGATAAAATAAGATAAAGTATTTATGGTCATATGGAACCATATCAAATTCTACTATTAATTCATATCAATAATTACCATAAGAGGAAAAAGGGATATTTTTCAAAATGAAAATTAGTGTATTTTTCAAAATATGATATAGTGTTATTCACTGAACAGAGGGAAGAAATGTCAAAGTTTAACACAGTTTACAGAATGTTTTAACATAAATTGAAATTTAACACTGACCAAATTTCACAGTTTTAAGTAAAATGATAGTACTTTAAATCCTTGAAAAGTGGTAAGTGACCCAAAATATTGCTGAGAAAAACAAATTTAACACTACACTAGTCTGAGATGGTTAAGTTATGGTACAACTTGCCATTGTCCTTCATACACTCTCATGGAATATGCCTCCAAAGACAACATACAGGAGTACCTGCAGGCCCAGAGGCCTCCTGACCTGGAGGACTGTTACAATATCAGCCACAATGCAGCAGAGCAACTCTCCTCCAAGGACCTGGCATCCTGTGCCTACCAGGTAGCCTGAGGCATGGAGTACCTTGCCTCCAAGAAGTGCATACACCAAAACCTGGCCATCAGGGAAGTACTGGTGACAAAGGACAACATGATGAAGATCTCAGACTTCAGCCTTGCCAGAGATATCACCACATCAGTTATATAAAAAGACAACCAACAGTGGACTGCCTGTGAAGTGGATGATCCCTAAGGCCATGTTTGGCCAGATCTACATCCACCAGAGTGACTTCTGGTCTTTTGGGGTGATCCTGTGCAAAATCTTCACTCTGGAAGCCTCCCATAACCTGGAGTGCCTGTGGAGGTGTTTTTCAAGCTGCTGAAGGAGTCATTTGATGGATAAGCCAATAAGTGCACCAGAGAGTTATACACAATAATGAGGGGTGGCTGGCATGTGGTACCTTCAAGCTGCTGGTAGAAGACCTGGATCATACTGTGGCCTTGACCTTCAACCAGGAGTACCCGGACCTGTCCTTGGCCCTGGAACAATACTGCCTATGCTTTCCCAACACCCAAAGCTCCACCTGCTCCTCAGAGAAGAATTCCACCTTCTCTCATGTGCCGTTGCCCAGGGAGGCCTATCTGCCCAGACACCCAGCCCAGCTTGCCAATGGTGGACTCAAATGACTAGTATCCCTATTACTCCTGTCCAGATTCCGTCATAACCTGTAACCCTTACCCCCCACCCTCCCTGCAAGACTCACTGCCTTCTCCTTTGCCCCTTTCCTACTGGCAGGAGCCAGCTGCCTACCTGAGGCCTTCACCCCTTGAAGTTCACCTCTCTTCCCCTTCCTCTTCCTCCTCCTTACAACCTGCTCATGAAAGAAAGGCACAGAGAGGCAGATACTTGCTCATGGCTACTTCCTTCCCTCCCATATGTTGGACCAAGACCCCTCCCTGGCATCTGGTACTGCCTGGACGTCGAGGGAGTGGGAGATGAGGCATGCCAGTGACAGCTGTCGGAGCTCTCCGGTTTTGGTTTTGTCTGCTTAGCATAACATGTAAGACTGAGTTCTGGTGGCAGGGACCTAGTCCTTGGGGCTATAGCACTAGCGAGGGAAGGTCAACTGCTCTGGGCCTTGGCTAAGAGCAACCCCTGCTCCAGAGATATGTTGCCAAGGGCTTATTAATTATGATACTAATTTGCTTTGCTGACCAAATGCCTGGTATCAACAGATGGGAAGGCAAAGACTGGAAGCAGTGTTGTGACCATGGGGTCCAGCCCCAAACTATGAAGAAAACACAAAGTGTATAAATCTGAGTAAGTATATATTTACACACCTCTTTAAATAGGTTGTTATCAAAGATTTAATCAATGGGTAATATGCTTCTCATGGCTGGGAAGCATCAGTTGCCATATTTTAAAAACAAAGGAAAGAGGTGTCTGGGTGGCTTCCTTTGTAAGTGTCCCTTCTTTTCAGGTCATGATCCCAGGGTCCTGGGATGGAGCCCCACATCTGGCTCTCTGCTCAGTGGGAAACTTGCTTCTCCTTTTCCCTCTGCCCTGCTTATAGTTCCTCTTCCTGTCTCTCTGTCTGTTGAATAAATAAAATATTAAAAAAAAAGAAACAAAATGATTTTAAAAGGTCTTTTTTTTTTTTTAAATTTTCTAGGGGTGCCTAGATGACTCAGTTGTTTAAGCAGATATTTGCCTTTGGCTGAGGTCATGATTCCAGTGTACAGTGATCCAGCCCTGCATGGGACTACTCGCACCCCGAGGAGCTTGCTTCTTCCTCTCCCTTTGCACGTTATTCCTCCCGCTTGTGCGCTTCCTCTCTCTCTCTCTCTTGCTGTCAATAAACAAAATAAAATCTTTTACTAATTAAATTAATAAATAAACCTACTTTCAGTTTAGGTCCCTTAACAAAAATTGTTACTGCTTCATTTAAAAAAAAAAACAAATAATTTAGAAAGATGCTTCCAGAGCTAAAAAGCTTTTTTTTTTTTTCCAGGATTAAATATAGAAGTGCTTTATAAAGTAATAGAAAAAATATGCTATATTAACACTAATCACACTATAACTTTGGTGGTTATATCAAGATAATGAAAAGTGAATTTAAAGCAAATTTAATTATCAGACATAAAGATCAAGGCAAAATTACAGAAGAGTAAAAGGATGAATTTATCAGGGAGTATAATAATTCTTGACTTTTAATACTTAATAACAGATTTGGGGATATATAGGGAAAAACTAAGAACAAAAATCATAACTTCTACCTTAGAAGAGAAATGGAAAAAAGTTTCAACACCTTTATTTTGAGATTATATAGACAAATGGTCATCAAATTGGTAAGATATGTAAGACTTGAACAAAATTATCAACTAATAAGTTATGCTTGATATTACAGAACACTCCCAACAAGCGCAGACTACATATATCTTAAGCCTTGATTTTCTTTTCAAAGGTCAACATTGATAATGTTCTGGTCATACCTACTTGTACCAAGAAAGAAGTAGCATATTTCTTGAGAGACACAGCTATCAAAGCTCCATTGAGAAACCGTAAAGATGGAGAAGGGATTTGCAAATTATATATCTGATAATGGACATCAACTCTGATTATTAAATTTGAATAAAAATAAAAAACCTTTAAAACCAAACAGAGTATCCAATTTTACATATGAAGAAAATTATTGAAGAGACATGTCACCAAAAGGATATGGATGGCTTATAAGCACATGACAAATTTCTCAACATTTAGACATTAAAGAAATACAAATTAAAATCATAATGAGACATGCTTACATATCTATTAGAATGGCTAAAATTATAAAGGCTAATTGTACTTCGTCTGAGCTAGATTGAGAAGCAACAAAAAATCTAAACTGTTGTTGGCATATATCACGATACCACCACTTTGGAAAATAGTTTGAAAATTTTTTTAAATGCAAAATACGTTGCAGTTACACCAAT